>NC_069502.1:1110442984-1110642984 GCF_027579735.1 Bombina bombina | reverse complement strand
TCCTCAGTGTTATGATAGCATAATGTTGTGGTGCCAAATCTACCTGCTCGTTGCTTCCAACTGTTTCAACAAGGACCGGGATTGGAATAATCACCTTTGCTCTTCATCCGCAGTTTTCGGCTCTTTCAGTGCATCCGCACACCTTAACCTTTAGCGGAAGTATGACTCTCTTGGGGGATCAGCTGTTGGACGGTGCTCAGCTGTTGCACTGCTCCAACCAACAAACAGACTAGCAGCTACGCGCGTTTCACCCGGGTTCCATTCGGGCTTCTTCCGGCTGTGCATGATTGGAGATTACTCTCCATGAAATTTAAACAATATGCTCCGCCTTCAAAAACTTTTGAACAACATACTTAAGCCATTCAGGTGAAATGTTTAACAAGTATTACTATTTACATTACTTTGCTATTTCCAAACATATAATAAAATCACACACTTTATTTATTGGATACTCTAATGTTATTACTTCATACATTACAGCGTCAATAACATTTTCACTTTTTAAAATGGTTCGGATTTAATTCTCTGAATTTTTCATCAATAAGATCATAGATAAATACCTATTTTTTGGCAGATATTATTATTCTGTATATTACTTCAATCTCCTAGAAAAGAGCCAAAATTTAACTCTTCATTTAGGCCATCTGGTTTTAGACTTTTAAGGTTAAAAATCCATTTGCTCTCTTTGCACAATAGAATCTGATCTAAATTGCTTCCTCTACCTTTCAGGTCCACTATTTCTAAACCTCTGAATTTTAAATTTTTTTTGTCACTATTATGAAATTCTGCAAAGTGACGCGCCACACTGCTCGTTTTTGTACATTTATTTTTTATGTCCCTTTTATGTTCTTTTATTCTTTCTTTGAGCTCCCTATAGGTTTTACCTATATAGTACCGAAGGCAATTGCAGGAGACCATATAAACTACTCCTTCACTCTTACAAGTTTTAAATTGGGTGCTATTATGGATTGATAAATCAATTGGGAAATTTGTAGGTGAATCTCCACTAATGACCCCAAAAAGAGCACCCAATTTAAAAGATTTTCTGGTTCAGAGCCACTTTGAAAATAAAACTACAGGAAATTGGTAAACTAATAAAAATAATGGGAATTTTAAATGCTCCCACTGCTCAGTCTGTACCAATATGCTAACAGGCAAGAACTTGTTGTGACAGATTTGGATCCTTTCATACAGTAAAGGGACGTATAACTTGTAAGAGTGAAGGAGTAGTTTATATGGTCTCCTGCAATTGCCCTCGGTACTATATAGGTAAAACCTATAGGGAGCTCAAAGAAAGAATAAAAGAACATAAAAGGGACATCAAAAATAAATGTACAAAAACGAGCAGTGTGGCGCGTCACTTTGCAGAATTTCATAATAGTGACAAAATTTTTTTAAAATTCAGAGGTTTAGAAATAGTGGACCTGAAAGGTAGAGGAGGCAATTTAGATCAGATTCTATTGTGCAAAGAGAGCAAATGGATTTTTAACCTTAAAAGTCTAAAACCAGATGGCCTAAATGAAGAGTTAAATTTTGGCTCTTTTCTAGGAGATTGAAGTAATATACAGAATAATAATATCTGCCAAAAAATAGGTATTTATCTATGATCTTATTGATGAAAAATTCAGAGAATTAAATCCGAACCATTTTAAAAAGTGGAAATGTTATTGACGCTGTAATGTATGAAGTAATAACATTAGAGTATCCAATAAATAAAGTGTGTGATTTTATTATATGTTTGGAAATAGCAAAGTAATGTAAATAGTAATACATGTTAAACATTTCACCTGAATGGCTTAAGTATGTTGTTCAAAAGTTTTTGAAGGCGGAGCATATTGTTTAAATTTCATGGAGAGTAATCTCCAATCATGCACAGCCGGAAGAAGCCCGAATGGAACCCGGGTGAAACGCGCGTAGCTGCTAGTCTGTTTGTTGGTTGGTGCGGTGCAACAGCTGAGCACCGTCCAACAGCTGATCCCCCAAGAGAGTCATACTTCCGCTAAAGGTTAAGGCGTGCGGATGCACTGAAAGAGCCGAAAACTGCGGATGAAGAGCAAAGGTGATTATTCCAATCCCGGTCCTTGTTGAAACAGTTGGAAGCAACGAGCAGGTAGATTTGGCACCACGACATTATGCTATCATTACACTGAGGAAACAGGTGCTTGTTCATTATGTCTCTATATGCTAAACAGAGCTGTCACAATCAAGATAAATTTGGTATTGAAAAGTTGCCATTTTGTTGAAAGTGATACAGTCATAATCCTGCATTGAGAGTGCGAAGATACAAGTTATAATCTGTTGTGTGAGTGTTGCAAATTTTGGTGTCGCTCCTGCATTAACGTTGATTTACACTTTTGGATTACAAATATGCCAATCAAAGGCATTTGAATTTATATAACACCGGATCACTAACGGACTAACTTATTAATCTCTATTAACAACCCGGGTTGTGAACTTTGAGCTCTAACATTTGGGGGTAAAGCCTATGATTCATTGTATTGCTGAAACTTGTACATAAACAGAATTAATCACGCATTTTAGAGAGTTTGTTTCTCATTTTTTTATATTGACTCACAATCCTTTCTTTGACTAATACATAACTTTTCAATACATAGTTGGGTGCTGGAACAATAAGGGTCTTTTTATCTTTGTCTATTTGTATATCAATCAAATACCCTTATCCGTGCACTACACTGAGATGTGTGTCCTTATATAGGATACACGATATTTATTCTCCGTGTATATAACTGTGATATTAATTAAACTAGGGGTGCTGGTACAACACGTATATATATATATATATATATATGTATGTGTGTGTGTCTATATATACAGTATATGTATATATATGTGTGTGTGTGTGTGTATATAAATATATATGTATGTGTGTGTATATATATATATATATATATATATGTATATATGTGTGTGTGTACAGTATATATATACATATACAGTTGTGCTCATAAGTTTACATACCCTGGCAGAATTTATGATTTCTTGGCCATTTTTCAGAGAATATGAATGATAACACAAAAACTTTTCTTTCACTCATGGTTAGTGTTTGGCTGAAGCCATTTATTATCAATCAACTGTGTTTACTCTTTTTAAATCATAATGACAACAGACACTACCCAAATGACCCTGATCAAAAGTTTACATACCCTGGTGATTTTGGCCTGATAACATGCACACAAGTTGACACAAAGAGGTTTGAATGGCTATTAAAGGTAACCATCCTCACCTGTGATCTGTTTGCTTGTAATTTGTGTGTGTGTATAAAAGGTCAATGAGTTTTTGGACTCCTGACAGACCCTTGCATCTTTCATCCAGTGCTGTACTGACGATTCTGGATTCTGATTCATGGGGAAAGCAAAAGAATTGTCAAAGGATCTGTGGGAAAAGGTAGTTGAACTGTATAAAACAGAAAATGGATATAAAAAGATATCCAAGGAACTGAGAATGCAAATCAGCAGTGTTCAAACTCTAATCAAGAAGTGGAAAATGGGGGGTTCTGTTGAAACCAAACCACGGTCAGGTAGACCAACTAAAATTTAAGCCACAACTGCAAGGAAAATTGTTCGGGATGGAAAGACAAACCCACAAATAACTTCAGGTGAAATAAAGGACTCTCTGAAAACATGTGGTGTGGCTGTTTCAAGATGCACAATAAGGAGGCACTTGAAGAAAGATGGGCTGCACGGTTGAGTCGTCAGAAGAAAGCCATTATTACGCAAATGCCACAAAGTATCGCGCTTACAATACGCCAAACAGCACAGAGACAAGCCTCAAACCTTCTGGCACAAAGTCATTTGGAGCGATGAGACCAAAATTTAGCTTTTTGGTCACAACCATAAACGTTACATTTGGAGAGGAGTCAACAAGGGCTATGATGAAAGGTACACCATTCCTACTGTGAAACACGGAGGTGGATCGCTGATGTTTTGGGGATGTGCGAGCTACAAAGGCACAGGAAATTTGGTCAGAATTGATGGCAAGATGAATGCAGTATGTTATCAAACAGAAACCCTGATTTTCCACTTCTTGATTAAAGTTTGAACACTGCTGATTTGCATTCTCAATTCCTTGGATATCTTTTTATATCCCTTTCCTGTTTTAAACAGTTCAACAACTTTTTCCTGCAGATCCTTTGACAATTCTTTTGCTTTCCCCATGACTCAGAATCCAGAATCGTCAGTGCAGCACTGGATAAAAGATGCAAGGGTCTGTCAGGAGTCCAGAAACTCATTGACCTTTTATACACACACACTAATTACAAGCAAACAGATCACAGATGAGGATGGTTACTTTAATAGCCATTCAAACCCCTTTTGTGTAAACTTGTGTGCATGTTATCAGGCCAAAATTACCAGGGTATGTAAACTTTTGATCAGGGTCATTTGGGTAGTGTCTGTTGTCATTATGATTTAAAAAGAGTAAACATAGTTGATTGATACTAAATGGCTTCAGCCAAACACTAACAATGAGTGAAAGAAAAGTTTTTGTGTTATCATTCATATTCTCTGAAAAATGGCCAATCATAAATTCTGCCAGGGTATGTAAACTTATGAGCACAACTCTCTCTCTCTCTCTCTCTATCTATATATATATATATATATATATATATATATATATATATATATATATATATATATATATATATATATATATATATATATATAGTATATGTTTTAAACTTTTAAAAAGAGAGATAAGTGAAAGGGGTATGATTAAAACTCTTTCCAAAAAGTAAGGGAAATCAGCACTCTTTTTGCATTAAACCATAAGTTCTTTTATTATCAATTTAAATGCATCCTTCAGACACAAGTGAATTCCCACATGAAATTGGAACCAATATATCTAAACATATAACTGCATCTAAGTGGTTATTAAACCATAAGGGACATATTAAGTGTTGCATTTATATGTAATGTGTTGAAGTAAATGGTTTAATAAGCACTTAGATGCACTTATATGTATAGATATATTGGTTCCAATTTCACGTGGGAATTCACTTGTGTCTGGGAGATGCATTTATATGGATAATAAAAGAACTTATGGTTTAATGCAAAAAGAGGGCTGATTTCCCTTACTTTTTGGAAAGAGGTTTAATCATACCCCTTTCACTTATCTCTCTTTTTAAAAGTTTAAATATGTATATATGTGTGTATATGTGTGTGTGTGTGTGTATATGTATTGACTGCCCCTGAGAATATTTGGATTTTGGGCTGGATGGCTATAGTTTTTTTTTGCAATGTGGGTAACAGAGTGCATCGTCAAAACTTTGTCCTATGTTACCACAAGAGCTGGTCAGTAAAATTAAACTATATTGTTTTAAGATGGTAAAGGGGTATCTTGGAGATGTTTGGTGTGAAGCTTACTAAAATGTTTACATAAATATCCTCAACAAGACAAGGTGATGATGGTTAAATATGCAAATTATTCCTTTCCATCACATGCATTGGTCAGATTATTTGGCCACTTTGCTCTGTTTCTACAAAACAATACACATCATTTTAATTACTGAACACAACCAATATGTAGCATTGCACACCCATATGGAGCAGGATATTTCCTAATACACTGTGTCATTTCTCTGTAAAAGAGGAACATTGTCATATGATCAGACTAAAGACAGAGCTCATAACATTTTAATAATCCATAGGATTCAAAAACCTTGAAATGTGGGTGTGCAAATATTAGGTATCAGTCACCCAGAGGAACCAGACAGAAGAGAAACCGTAACACTCGCTTGGCTCTTATAACTTGTGTATCCTTCAGACGCCAGTTATTTTACTAATTTAGATAGGGAACATCGAGGAAATCCACCTTTGTATTGACGGAAATAAAAAGTGTCCCATTCTATCCCAATCTGCGCAAAGAAATAGAGACAGATGAAAACTGTGAGGGGAACCCAAGGCCAACCTGAAACAGAGGAAACAAAATTTAAAATTGTGATGCTGAAAATACTCAATATAGGATTATCACAAAAAATACCCTCAATACCAAACTGTTTTATAAACAGATGTTCTTCAGCCTAATGGGATAACATTTAAACTTATTTGGAAAAGAACATTTTCAGCATTCAGTTTTTTTGTTTTTGTTTAAGGTAACTAATCCCAATTTTTTTCTTTCATGATTCAGATAAAGGGGTTGAATTATCAAAGTGCGATCAGACATAATCCGCTGTAGCGATCATGTCCGCTGCACATCGATAAATGCAGACAGCATATGCTGTCGGCATTTATCATTGCACAAGCATTTTAGAAGAATTGCTTTATGCAATGCCACCCCCTGCAGATTTGCGGCCAATCTGCCGCTAGCAGGGGGGTGTTAATCAACCCAATCAGACTGATTGCTGTCCGCTGCCTCAGAGGTGGCGGACGAGTTAAGCTTCTTAACTCCTGTTTCCGGCGAGCCTGAACGTTTGCGCAGAAACAAATGCATTGGGGCCGATTGATGGCTTGATAAATTGGCCCCAGAGTATGCAATTTTAAGCAACTTTCTAATTTATAATTTTTTTCTTGGTTCTCTTGCTATCTTTATTTGAAAAAGCAGGAATTTAAGCTAATGAGTCGGCACATTTTTGGTTCAGCACCCTGGGTAGTGCTTGCTGATTGGTGGCTACATTTAGCCCCGAATCAGCAAGTGCTACCCAGATGCTGAACCAAAAGTGGTCTGGCTCCTAAACTTACATTATTGCTTTTCAAATAAAGATACCAAGAGAACCAAGAAAAATTGATAAAAGGAGTAAATTAGAAAGCTGATTAAAATTGCATGCTTTGGCCTCTATTTACAGTGCGACAGTGCGGATCAGGTCCGCCAGACCTCGCTGAATACGGAGAGCAATACGCTCTCCGTATTCAGCATTGCACCAGAAGCTCGCAAGAGCTGCTGGTGCAACGCCGCCCCCTGCAGAATCGCGGCCAATCGGCCGTCAGCAGGGGAGTGTCAATCAACCCGATCGTACTCGATCGGGTTGAATTGCGGCGATGTCTGTCCGCCCGCTCAGAGCAGGCGGACAAGTTATGGAGCAGGGGTCTTTAGACCGCTGCTTCATAACTGGTGTTTCTGGCAAGTCTGAAGACTCGCCAGAAACACGGGCTGTCAAGCTCCATTCGGAGCTTGATGGATAGGCCCTTTTATCTAAGTCATGAAAGAAAAAAAATAGGGTTTAATAACCCTTATACTCCAAATATGCACAACATATTCTAGAACTAAAACATTAAATAAAGTATAAAAAAAATTGTCGCTAATCATGCAACTCTTAGTTTTGTTGCTTTTGGGAGGAGTCCGAGCTTTGGGATATTAAGGGCAGAAGCTGATTTGTGATTGTGATCACTGGAAAAACTCACTGACAATACCAGATGGAGCTCATAAAATCATTATCCACGGAAAACAAGCTCAAGATTGTGATGAACTCCAGAGATGGCTACAATAGTATTGCAATACAACAATGACTTGCTAGAGAATTAATTTCTTGTGTCAGAATCTCCTTTTACAGAAGCAAAAACCATGACTGTTAAAATATGATGACCATAACCTTTTTGTTAACAGAAATTGTTTAAAACGGATTTGTTTTGCAATAAACAATAGAAGAAAACCTTAAAATGGCCCCAGATGTAATGGAAGCTTTTTTTGGTGCTACTGATGTCTTTAGGTATAGATTGTACTTGTGCAGCTAATACATTTTCGGTTTGTCCGAAATATTTGTACCAAATATTCATTGAAATTTGTTTCCCCGAATATTCGTTGGCTGCACTATTTTAAACAAAACCAATACAGAATTTTAGTTAAACATTTACATTCTTTAAATTTAAACACATTTGATAATAGAAATAAATTAGAAACTTTATTAAAATTGTATGATCTGTCTGAATCATAAAATATATATTTTTTGGGTTTCATATCCCTTTAATTTAAATAATAAAGAATCTAGAAAGAAATGGAGAAGGTGCCACATAGCATAACTCTGTAGAAAAAAAGTGCATAAAAAGCAGGATATATTGCAGGATATAAGCACCCCCAGCTGCTTATCACCAAATTCCTTCTGTCGAAAAAAAAGTTCATTAATGCTTTCACATTTCACACAGTTTTAGGTCCATGGATTGCACATCAAAGCTACTCCAGATTGGATAGCACATAAGATATTCACATTATTTTGAGCACTTTAACTATTGATATCTGGGTTGTTTGGATCCAATTGTATGCTGACTGGTGTGCGGTGATCGAATAAACAGACAGTGTCCTATGGCTCCTACACGAGAGGCGAGTTTGCCGGACAACTCAGAGGATCCGGTCTGCCTAGTGTGCACTAAGTTTAATGCTTCACCACACATGAGTGTAATAAATCCTGCTTTTTATGCACTTTATTTCTACAGAATTATGCTATGTGGCGCCTTCTTCATTTCTTTCTAGGATCAAACTGATGTGGATGGCTTACCAATTACAATCATTGGTTCTATTCTGAAAACTATTCATATATTTGTGTATAGTTTTTTAATATTGTATTTTTCTGCAATATTTAATGTATGCAGTGCAATATAATTGTGAATCATATACAATTAGAAACACATATATACTTTGATATAATTGTTGCAACTCTGTCATTTAGGTTACCACCTGCCTTGTTTTGGTTAGCGCCCCTATCTACACCTACGAGTGTTCTGTGAAATAATAAAGAATTTGTTATTTTTTTAAATTATTTGGTGCATTAATTTGGATATTTGTTTAGTTAAAACAAAACAACTATCTTCATTGTTGCTATGAATTGACATTCGTACCGAAATAAATGCCCGGTCCTATTTTTTTATAGTGTGTTTGCAATATTATAAGTAAAACTCGTTCAGAACAGTAATAACTTATGTTGTCAATAAAAATAGAATATTAAAAAAATATATTTTACACGGTGCAAAGTTAAAAAAAAACACACTGGTAAAGCTGCGGCTACTGTCTTCTATGAAATATTATCCTGAACACAAAAACCTCTTACTAAAGAAAAAAAAGAAATATTGCAAAAGCAAAAAACATGATTTTTAAAACCGAGAATTAAAAACATATAGGGCTAGATTACAAGTGAAGCGCTAATTTATCATGCACCCTTAAAGGGGCAAATATGCCTGTCTATGGGCACACGTTAAATAAGCAGCCATTACAAGTCAGACCTCTGGTTAATTAAAAAAATGTCCTCCAATTGCCCCCAAAATAAAGTATACAGTTCTTTTATTAAAAAGAGCAATTTTCACACCAGTCATAATCTAGGCAACAGTATTTTTACAATAAAATACATATAAATAAATACATTGTATACATATATACACTATACACACAATCTCCCAGCTCCTATAAGTATACTATTTATTATCTATGTATCTATTTTATATTGCTTCAAAAGAAAGATAATCCTTTTATTCCCCATTTTTGCTTAACTAACAGTGTTATATGAATATACTTCTGTGATTACCTTGTATCAAAGCCTCTGCAGACTGCCCCCTTATCTCAGTTCTTTTGACAGACTTGCATTTTAGCCAATCAGTGCTCATAAATAACTCCATCGGGGTGGTCCAATGTTATCTATAAGGCACACACATGAACTAGCAGTGTCTAACTGTAAAAAACTGTCAAAATGCACTTAGTTAAAAGACGGCCTTCAAGGGTTTAGAAATCAGTTTATGAGCCTACCTAGGTTTAGCTTTAAATAATGAATACAAAAAGAGCAAGGCAAATTTGATGATAAAAGTAAATTGGAAAGGTGTTTAAAATTGCATGTCCTATCTGAATCATGAAAGTTTAATTTTGAATAGACTGTCCCTTTAACATGTCACTTGCAATCTCGATTGCAAGTCTGATCCCTTTATAAAAAATCACCATTACCACAATGCTTTTATCATCAGGCTCTCAGACACAGACGGGCATCATCTCATTGCCCAAGCTACATAAGCTATATTCTTTCACCTTTATAATCACTCTTGTGGTACCTAATTAACTTTAAACTTTAGTTTAAATATATTTATAGTGGTTACTGTATATTTTAAATCAGGAGAAGTTAAAAATCTCATGTTTTAATATCTGCCACACAGATGGAGATGTTGGCAAACATCTTTATTTCAATTAAAGCTTAATGAGTTGCGTTTGGTTAGGCATATTTTTAATTAGGACATGCAACGCTTAATTAATGCTATTATGAGTAATGAAAGTGAATTTTAACAAAATTGAAATTTAAATCCCACATTGTAAAACATCACAGCCACATTTTATAAGCAGCTGAATCTTTCTTGACCACATCAAGACCTAAGTTTTGTTGTTTTTAATGCTTGTTTACGTTATCACAGCTTCCATAGACTGCATTTATTTATTAATATAGGTGGCATCTGTTATGCTGCTGCAGTAGTATTATAGGATAGTCTGCTGTTCATGCCTCCAAAATAGTTGTTTAAGTTACTTGCTTACAAGTTAAGTTTATAACTTTAAAGATATGTTAAAACTGTTAACGTCTTAACTCCTTAATGACCAGCGCCTTACCCTGAGGGGTGCAGCGAGACTGTGCTATTTTAGCAAGCCTTCAGGAGGGAGGGAAGGTCTAATAGCACGGTCGTGCCTCTCGCAGCAAGATCCGCACTATTAAAGCCATACAATCCCTTACCGACCAGCGATTTACAGGGTACGTTGCAGTCGTTAAAGGAATACTAAACCCTAACTTTTTATATCATGATTCAGACAGAGCATGCAATTTTAAGCAACTTTCTGATTTACTCCTATTATACATTTTCTTTGTTCTCTTGGTATCTTTATTTGAAAAGTAGGTATGAAAGCTTAGGAGCCTGCCCATTTGTGGTTCAGCACCTGGGTTCCGCTTGCTGATGGGTGGCTAAATGTACCCACCAATCAGCAAGTTCTATCCAGGGTCTGAACGAAAAATGGGACTGCTGCTAAGTTTATATTCCTGCAAATAAAGATACCAAGAAAACAAAGAAAAATTGATAATTGGGGTAAGTTAGAAAGTTTAAAATTGCATGTTCTGTCTGAATCATGAAATAAAACATTTGGGTTTAGTATCCTTTTAAGGGGTTGAGGAGACATAAATGTGGGGGGAAAAAATTGTTGCAGTATTTCTGGCCTATAACTACAAAAGGTTACATACATAATTAAAGTCAGCTCCATAGCAGCAATGGACATCGAGTGAGCCAATGAGAAGAGACATATGTGTGTAGCCATCCTAAAGATCCCAGTTGTGCATTGCTCTGCATGAGCCTATCTTGGTATGCTTTTAAACAAAGGATACCATAAAAACAAACTAAATTTAATAAAAGAAGTAAACTGAAAGATCTCTTAAAATGGCATGCTCTATCTGAATCAGGAAAGTACCTGTGCTGCAAGTACACATTTTAAAATGGATCTAACCTCTAGTTCCCAGAAATGCTTTAGAAACTACAATTTTTTGCTAATGGAGGTGGAGATAGTTAGGGTTAACTAGTGTCATGGGTGATCAGGGAAATGTGGGGTTAATTCGTATGGCTTTAGTTAAAATGAATGAGGGAGGAAGGTCTGTAGGGTTCATAGAATTCCCTGAGCAGGGAGAATTAATACTACTAGCTAATTTATACAGGTACATAAAAACAATCACTGTAGTGTTTTGTTTTTTTTTGTGGTCATTTCCATCATTAAGAAGTAACTGTAGTTACAGTGTGCTCATTAAAAGTGCATTAAATACCTCAATATAATAATATAAATTGTTTAATTACATGTAGTAAAACAACTTTGCAATATATTTTCATTATTTATTTTGTTCCCCTTTCCTGTAATTTATTTATGAATATTGGGGGCTTTCCAATTCATGTTAAACATGGAACTGCATATATTTATAGCCATTCCTAATAGCCTCAGCAGAAAAGATAATCTAAGTTACAATATGGCGGAGCCCACTGCTTTATGGACATACCCTTATTTTTTTCAATAATAATATAATTTTACATGTACAAATTATTCTCAGGCTAGTCTTTGCTCTGAATACATCATTCAAGCAATGATTTATTTGGTGTTTAATATCCCTTTAAGGTTCTTTATATGAGCTATAAATGAATTGGTATAACAACAAAAGTTAGTCCTTTTGCCATGTTAGTATTCATGAACTATTTTGTTTTTCACATTAAATACTGTAGTTTTGCTTAGACCCCTTATACCATCATTGCATGTATATATAATAACAAGAATTCTTAATCAAATTAAGTGATTTTTTTATTTTTATTAAAATTTGAATAAATAAGATGGCAAACAATAATGTGTTTTTAACGCTAAAGTTATTCTCATATAAATTAGGGCCTTTGGTTATAATTATATAACTAATCTGCACACAGGGACTCCCATGAGCCTCTTCTCAAATAAAAGCACATTTATTCATGCCAGGTAATCACTATTATCACAGTGACCCTTTAGCTATTAAAATGTATATATGGGCTTTGTTCTAAAGAGGGGCTTCTCTGCTTTAAACCAATAGGTTTTGGGGGTCTCCAGGCCTTTTTGATAGTGTATTATAAGGGGTAGATTTATCAAGCAGCGGATGCTGTAATCTACCGCCAGAAAACTTAAGTTAAGGAGCAGCGGTCATAAGACCGCTGCTCCTTAACTCAGGCGCCACCTCTGAGGTGGCGGACAGCAATCATTCCGATCAGATATGATCGGATGATTGACACCCCTGCTAGCGGACAATTGGCTGCAAATGTGCAGGGGGTGGCATTGCACAAGCATTTTACCAGAAATGCTTGTGCAATGATAAATGCCGACAGCGTATGCTGTCGGCATTTATCGACATTGGGCGGATATGATTCACTACAGCGAATCATGTCCGTCCGCAAGTTGATAAATCACCCCCAAAGTGCGTAGAGAACCTTTCATTACATTTTAATAAACAAGGTTGTAAAAAAAAAAAAGTGCTTTTTTTCTGAACTCGACATGGAAAAGGTGAAGAGGTTATCCTCGTATAAATTAGGGCCTTTTGGTATATTTATATAACAGCGCTGTGTGGATGACGACCATGTGTCGTCATCCGCAGTAAAAGGTTAAAGGGATTTCTTACCTTTGAAATAGATAAAAAGGAGCAGGAACATTCTTCTTAAACAAACATCCCACAAACCAGTAACACCATTCTATATTTTCTAACTGCATATTTAAACACTTTTGCTGCCATATTTTCTATTAAATGTGACACTGCTTAAGTGTCTGATATAACATGGAAAAAACTCACACAATTATGCACAATCACATCAATTCCTTTTTCATAGCGAAAAGTCATTTCAACCCCTTAGTATATGCAGCTATATTTGATAATAAAAGTCACCTTGAAACATGAGTATGTTTAAATCTTTTACGTTTCATATGCTTAGATATTATTAGGTAATGAGCTGAGCCAGCCCTTTAAATAATTTAATTTCTAACTAGAGTTGAAGATACTATTTAACATAATGAATAACATTTGTTGCTGAAGAATGAAAATGTCCTTGTTTTAGAAAAAAAAAAACGACTTTGAAATAAAAGATTAAAATTGAATCTTGTACTATGTATCACTTGGTATGTTTTTTTAATTACATTTATATTTTAAAGAATGAATAAAATGTCACTTTATAACATATGGCATAACATATAGCAAAACAGAAAATAATATGATATATATAAGATTAATAAAATCAAATGCTTATGGTTTAAATAGATGTCCAAAAATATCTCAACACTGACTATGATTATCTGTTTATTAGGTTTTCAAAGTATTCCACAACACTAGAAAATAAAGTAGGGTTTAATGTTAATGGACCGTTAAATAGTAAACAGTAGAATTACACAACCTACAAATGCACAATAAAAAAGGCAAAGGCCCTGATATTCAAATCATCAATAGACTGATGAGAAACTGCCTTTATGGGCTTGTTGGCCTCAATCTGTCAGTCTGTCAATATATATTTGAATAAAAGGCTGTTTTGAATTTGAAAATCAAAATTAATCTATATAAGGGGGTACCTCACATTTATAAATCAGTGTACGGCGGGTGACCACAAGAAGAGGACAGAAGATAAGAAGAAAAGAAGATAAGAAGACACATCGGGTGGAAGATGGATGAAGACTTACCCAGCGGTGGCAGAAGATGGACCACTGCCACCAGGATGAAGATAGAAGAGGACTGCCGCCTCCATGAAGCTTAGGTTTAGGTTTTTTAGTATAGGATTATTTTTTTTAGAATAGGGCTATGATTTATTTTTTTTATTCAAAAAAAGAGCTTAAATCATTTTAGGGCAATACCCTACCAAATGACCTTTTAAGGGCAACCTTTTTTGAGATTAGTTTGTTTTTAAAATAGTTTTTTATTTTTTGGGCAGCAAAAGAGCTGTAATTTCTATAGGGCAATGCCCAACCAAATGCCCTTTTCAGGGCAATCTTTTTTAGGATAGGGTTATTTTTCAGTTAAAGGACCAGTCAACACATTAGATTTGCATAATCAACAAATGCAAGATAACAAGACAATGCAATAGCACTTAGTCTGAACTACAAATGAGTCGTAGATTTTTTTTATAACAAATTTCAAAGTTATGTATATTTCCACTCCCCTTGTACCATGTGATAGCAATTAGCCAATCACAAATGCATATACATATAGTCTGTGAATTCTTGCACATGCTCAGTAGGATCTGGTGACTCAAAAATTGTAAATATAAAAGACTATGCACATTTTTTTTAATGGAAGTAAATTGGAAAGTTCTTTAAAATTACATGCTGTATCTGAATCATGAAAATTTTATTTAACCTGAGTGTCACTTTAAAGGGACTGTAAAATTATTTTTCCCTGAATATGTTCTACATGACTTGTTATACCAGCTGCAGCCTATAAAATGTATGAGAAATTGCTAATTTCTTTCATGTAATTGGCAAGAGTCCATGAGCTAGTGACGTAAGGGATATACAATCCTATCAGGTGGGGAAAAGTTTCCCAAACCTCAAAATGCCTATAAATACACCCCTCACCACACCCACAATTCAGTTTTACAAACTTTGCCTCCTATGGAGGTGGTGAAGTAGGTTTGCGCTAAGATTTCTAGGTTGACATGCGCTTCTCAGCATTTTGAAGCCCGATTTCTCTCAGAGTACAGTGAATGTCAGAGGGTTGTTAAGGGAGTATCACCTATTGAATGCAATGGTTTTCCTCGTGGGAGATCTATTTCATAGGTTCTCTGTTATCGGTCATAGAGATTCATCTTCTACCTCCCTTATTCAGATCGATGATATACTCTCATATTCCATTACCTCTACTGATAACTGTTTCAGTACTGGTTTGGCTATCTGCTATATGTAGATGGGTATCTTTCGGTAAGTATGTTTTCATAACTTAAGACACTCTCAGCTATGGTTTGGCACTTTATGCATTAATATAAAGTTCTAAATATATGTATTGTACTTATATTTGCCATGAGACAGGTTTATTTATATTTCCCTTTGCAGATTATCAGTTTCATATTTGGGAGAAAAACCTATTTAGGAAAATATTTTTCTTACCTGTGGTATAGTCTTTTTTCAGTTGACTGCTTTCTCATTAAATTTCGTGGGCAAAATTAGGCTTGCGAGGGTGCAAAATGCCAAAGTTTATTGCGTCATTCTTGGCGCAAGAATTTTTTTGGAGCGAAGGTACGTCCGTTGATGCAAAATCGTCATTTCCGGCGTCTTAGTTGACGCCGAGTTCCTTGCACAAGTTTGCGTCTACAATGACCCGGGTGTGTCATTTCCAGATGTTGTAAGCGCCAAAAAAATTCAGTGTGCGTTGTGTGTCATACTTGCCGCCAAATAATTTCATTATTTAAAGCCCCATTCCTATATGCCTCTTGCCTTTTTCTATATCAGAGGGCTATGCTGTTTGCATTTTTTTCCCATTCCTGAAACTGCCATATAAGGAAATTGATAATTTTGCTTTATATGTTGTTTTTTCTCTTACATTTGCAAGATGTCTCAATCAGATACTGTCTCAGAAACCACTGTTGGAACTGTGCTGCCTGATAACAGTTCTACCAAAGCTAAGTGCATTTGTTGTAGATTTGTGGACATTATATCTCCAGCTGTGGTATGTAATAGTTGTCATGATAAGCTTTTACATGCAGAGAATGTGTCCATCAGTAATAGTTCAATATTTTAGAACTCTGTGCTATTTTCAGGGCTCTTCAGGTTTGGCCTCTGTTGAAGAGAGAACCATTCATTTGTTTTCAGACAGACAATATCACAAATGTGGCATATGTCAATCATCAGGGTGGGACTCACAGTCCCCAAGCTATGAAAGAAGTATCTCGGATACTTGCTTGGGGCGGAATCCAGCTCCTGTCTAATTTCTGCAGTTCATATCCCAGGTATAGACAATTGGGAAGCGGATTACCTCAGCCGTTTGCTGTAAAGCAGACTTTACATCCGGAGGAGTGGTCGCTCCATCCAGATGTGTTTTCTCAGATTGTTCAGATGTGGGGTCTTCCAGAAATAGATCTGATGGCATCCCAACTAAACAGGAAACTACGCAGGTACCTGTCCAGGTCCAGGGATCCTCAGGCCAAAGCGGTGGATGCGTTAGCAGTTCCTTGGTGTTACCAACCTGCTTATATCTTCCCGCCTCTGGTTCTTCTTCCAAGAGTGATTTCCAAGATCATCATAGAACAATCGTTTGTGTTGCTGGCAGCTCCAGCATAGCCTCACAAGTTTTGGTATGCGGATCTTGTTCGGATGTCCAGTTGCCAACCCTGGTCACTTCCATTAAGGCCAGACCTTCTGTCTCAAGGTCCGTTTTTCCATCAGGATCTCAAATCATTAAATTTGAAGGTATGGAAATTGAACGCCTAATGCTTAGTCATAGAGGTTTCTCTGACTCAGTGAATAATACTATGTTGCAGGCTTGTAAATCTGTTTCTAGGAAGATTTATTATCGAGTTCGGAAGACATATTTCATGGTGTTCTTCTCATAAATTATCCTGGCATTCTTTTAGAATTCCTAGAATTTTATAGTTTCCTCAGGATGGTTTGGATAAGGGTTTGTCTGCAAGCTCATTGAAGGGACAAATCTCTGCTCTTTCTGTTTTATTTCACAGAAAGATTGTTAAGCTTCCTGATATTCACTATTTTGTACAGGCTTTGGTCCGTATCAAGCCTGTCATTAAATCAATCTCTCCTCCTTGGAGTCTTAATTTGGTTTTACAGGCTCCTCCGTTTGAGCCTATACATTCTTTGGACATTAAACTACTTTCTTGGAAAGTGTTGTTCCTTTTGGCCATCTCTTCTGCTAGAAGAGTTTCTAAATTATCTGCTCTAATCTTGTGAATCTCCTTTTCTGATTTTCCATCTGGATAAGGCACTTTTGCAGACTTCATTTAAATTTCTACCTAAGGTTGTGAATTCTGACAACATTAAGAGATAAATTGTTGTCCCTT
Source organism: Bombina bombina (assembly GCF_027579735.1). NCBI lineage: Eukaryota > Metazoa > Chordata > Amphibia > Anura > Bombinatoridae > Bombina > Bombina bombina. Next base: position 1,110,625,546 of record NC_069502.1, on the reverse strand, counting down.
CTTTGTGTCCTATTCCTAAGAATTCTTTGGAGAGATCCTTACATTCTATGGATGTGGTAAGAGCTTTGAAATATTATGTTGAAGCCACTAAAGATTTCAGGAAGACTTCTAGTCTATTTGTTATATTTTCTGGTTCTAGGAAAGGTCAGAAGGCTTCTGCCATTTCCTTGGCATCTTGGTTGAAGCTTTTGATTCATCATGCTTATTTGGAGTCGGGTCCGGGCCCGCCTCAGAGAATTACAGCTCATTCTACTAGATTAGTCTCCACTTTGTGGGCTTTTAAGAATGAAGCTTCAGTTGATCAGATTTGCAAAGCAGCAACTTGGTCTTCTTTGCATACATTTACTAAATTCTACCGTTTTGATGTATTTGCTTCTTCGGAAGCAGTTTTTGGTAAAAAGTTTTTCAGGCAGCTGTTTCAGTTTGATTCCTCTGCTTATGTTTGAATTTTTTCTTTTTATTATGAGAATAAACTTATATTTTGGGTTGTGGATTTATTTTTTTCAGCAGAATTAGCGCTCTGAAAACTAACCAGAGTTTATGCCTGATGAAACAGCCCATGGTAGGGCTGAGAAATGCGTTGCATTTTAAACCATTGCTTGTCAATGTTTCTATTATTTGTTTTGTATAAACTACCTTGTTTTATACAAGCTTTGGTTTACCTTCTTCTATAGCAGTTATAATCGCTGCTACTGACTTTCCATTAACATTTGAGTGTAGCAGGATTCCCCTGCATTGACCTACCTACGCCTGGAGAGGGTTAGCTGGTACACCCCAAGTTACTAGCCTGCACATACCAGTACATAAGTGTACTTGGGCCAAATGTGAGTACCCACTTGGCTATATATGTTTTCACGTGTGGTTCAGCATATTGATATACACATGAATCGCCCCTTTTGTCTCCTTTCTTTTATTCAGCTCTGGATTAATCTGTGAGGAGGAGAGCAGCCTTATCTTTGCATCAAAAGGGTTAGCCGGTAAACCCAGAGTTACCAGCCTGCACCTACCAGTACATAAGTGTACTTGGGCTAAATGAGAGTACCCACTAGGCTATTCTTATTTCAACTGTTTTGGCATACTGATATACACATGAGGCGCCCCTCTTGTCTCTTATTTTTTGCCTGTTGATTAAGTGGTTTCACCCATGGTTTCATGGTTTCATTAGCTGTTTAAATAATTACAAAATAAGTGTAAAGTTTTAGTGTCTATAAAACAATAGGAGCTGCCATGTTGTAACTTAGGTTACCTTCTCTGCTGTGGCTAATTAGGGACAGTTATAAATAGGTAACTAGAGTGTGCAGCCAATGGTTGTGTGGAATATAACAGTGCACTTCCATTTTTAACAGGAACTGAAAAGCTCACAATTTCAGAATGGAATTACAGTAAAAGGGGATAAAATAAATAATGAAAGCATATTGCAGGTTTTTTTCCCATATATGAATTACCATCTTATATTACCATCTCAAAGTGTTTAATGTCCCTTTAATGTGTTAAATATTCATCCATTTGCAAGAGGTTAATGTTTTCTTATTGTGCATTGAATTTGAATAGGATTTTGTTTTGTTTAACCTCTGATGACAAATAACGCTTGCAGATGGTTGGCATAGCAATGATAAACACAATATTGTCCCTGCCAAACTTTATAAGGCTTTGAAAGAAAATTAAATATAGATGGAATAACAAACCATTTAAAAAAACAACATTAAGAGCCAAATTAGAAGTGGAGCGGTATTAACACTTCTGTGTCGAACCCGATGCGAGAAAAAAAGCCGAACTAAGGATATCGTGCACGTTATTGTATTCCGATATAGATGTCAATGGAGCAACAAAAATAAAATAAAATAGAAAACATTAGCACCCTACTCGCACGCTTACCCAATTGCATATTTTCAAGTGTGCTAGCTCAACATGAAAATATAAATATTTCCCATTCCAATGTTCTAAACATAGCAGAATATGTTCTATTTATTCATAAATGCATATTTATATATATATATATATATATATATATATAATGGGTTTTTTTTGCACAAATATATATTTGTACCTATATAAATAGATAATTATATATACATGTAGCCCTCAGTTTACGCCGGGGTTAGGTTCCAGAAGGAATGGTTGTAAATCGAAACAGTTGTAAATTGAAACCCAGTTTATAATGTAAGTCAATGGGAAGTGAGGGAGATAGGTTCCAGGCCCCTCTCAAAATTGTCATAAGTAACACCTAATACATTATTTTTAAAGCTTTGAAATGAAGACTTTAAATGCTAAACAGCATTATAAACCTAATAAAATAATCACACAACACAGAATATATAATTAAACTAAGATAAATGAACAAAAACATTTGCTAAACAGCATTATAAACCTAATAAAATAATCACACAACACAGAATATATAATTAAACTAAGTTAAATGAACAAAAACATTTGCTAAACAGCATTATAAACCTAATAAAATAATCACACAACACAGACTTCACTTGCAATTTTCTGCAAACAGTTCTTTCTATGCATTCCAATCTGGATTGATTTATAGACAGGAAGATCTTGTTCCTTTGAAATCTGCACGATAGCTCAGGTCTCGTTAAACTGATTAATTTCAGCTTGCTTGGCTTTGCTGCAACACAAGCGGACAGCTCCACCTACTGGCTATTTTAATAAATGCACTGCTTCTCAATGCTTTTCAATAGCAGTCACCTGACTGGAAAAAAAGGTTGTTATTCTGAAACGGTGTAAATTGAACCGTTGTAAAACGAGGGCCACCTGTACATATGTAAGATAAGGACTTAGAGAAGGTGCAGTCTGCAGAGGCTTATATACAAGGTAATCAGAGAGGTAAAAAGTATATTAATATAACCATGTTGGTTATGAAAAACTAGGGAATTGGTAATATTATCTATATATTTGCATTGGAGCCCTTTGCAGTCAAGTAGATGAAAACATGTAAAATCATATTTATGCAACATTCATTTTTAGTAAAGTGTTTCTGTATTTACTGTAAATATTTCACATTCCAATATTCTTCACATGGGGAATATGTTCTAAGTATTTATAAATAGATATTTATATATATCTAGTAATCCACAAAAGAAAGAAAAAAAAAAAGAGGAGAAAAAAAGAAGACTACAGTATGCCTTAGCCAGCACTAATTCATAATTGCTTGCTATTTCTAATTAATATTTGATCTAAGCATAAGGGCAACATCTGAATCTAAATACGCCAGTGAAAGGTGCTTCAAATAATAATTTATTATCAAAAAGATTATTAACAAACATTAAAAGCTAAAGTATATTTAATATAGCACCTAAAAATAACCCACAACCAGTAGTCACTGGGAATTAATCCTCCATGGAATACTCTACATAAATATCCAATCTTGCTTTCCTATTTTCCATATATTTTGCAGAAAGTAGAGAATGGACAAAATGGTTGCAATGCACCACAATATATAACTTATCCAGCCCAGTCAAATTGCAGTCAATAAAGCTTTGTTAGTACAGCAGTGAAAAGGTGGTTAACACATTTCAAAGTCCATGCATCTGCTGCAAGCAGTAGAACAGCCAGAAAGCACATCGTCCTTGCAGATAGGCTATATATAAGGTGACAACATTTAATTAACTAACAGTTCCTCCTTCTCCCTGGAGTAAAACCTACTGTGGGGACTTGACCTCACATAAGGGACCCCACCGAAGGACAGACATAAACAGATCTCACCACACTGTTATGATCCAATGTATTTAGTGGTGTACTCTGTTGCAGGTATATCCGCTCCTTCCATCAGCTTGCGGTCGATATGTTGATTGTCCCCGCATCTTTGCTGCATGGAACTATGGCTTGTCATAGTAGATGAGTGTGGACCAATGGAGGTTCCTAGACACCGGTGCTCCGGAAATACCCAGTTGGCACCACCGAGTTAGTGTATAACATGCAACATGTGTTTCACTGCTAGGCAACTTTAGATGCGGCTTCTTCAATGTGTAGCTATTCTGAATTTAAATAAAATATCTCATGCCCCTTTAAGTAAGTGTACAGGAAAAGGGGCTCTGCAAATGTATGCTCCAGTGGGTGGGCAGTGATCCCCATATGCATCACAATTAGACAACTGATCCCTCATTTGAAAGAAGGACTTATTTCAAATAAGTGGCAACATATCTTTCTATTGCACTGGGGAGAAATAGGGTCTCTATTAAAGCCTCCTCTTCTTCACTTGCAGGTGATTGACATGTGTACCATTATCATCTGCATTAGAGAAATGTGACTGATGACCTATATCCCTCTATGTGGTGGGGGAAATGAAATACATGCTATGTAAGATGGAAAATTCTTAACCAGGAGCATAGAGAAAACGTAAATTATGCTTACCTGATAATTTTCTTTTCTTCAGATGGAAAGAGTCCACAGCTGCATTTATTACTTTGGGAAATAAGAACATGGCAACCAGGAGGAGGCAAAGACAACCCAGCAAAAGGCTTAAATACTCCTCCCAATTCCCTCATCCCCCCAGTCATTCTACCGAGGAACAAGGAACAGTAGAAGAAATACCAGGGTGAAAAGGTGCCAGAAGAATAAAAAATAAGAGACGCCCCACAGAAAAAATACAGGTGGGGAGCTGTGGACTCTTTCCATCTGAAGAAAAGAAAATTATCAGGTAAGCAAAATTTAAGTTTTTCTTCATAAATGGAAAGAGTCCACAGCTGCATTCATCACTTTTGGGAAAACAATACCCAAGCTATAGAGGACACTGAATGCAAAAACAGGATGGTACAATAGGCAGCCCATTCTGAGGGCATCAGGCCTGAAAAAAACCACAACCCAACCAAATCCCGCTTCGTCGAAGCCGGGCAAAAGAACTAGAAGGAAAAGGCCCCCAGGACACTGACCCGCAGATAGTCCAAAAGCCTAACTAGAGACCGCAAGCAGACTCACTGAGCAAACTCTCCTCGAGGAGAACCGTCGTCCAGCAGTCGGTCCCCTTACTAGTACAGTACCAAAATCCCCAAAAGGGAGAGGACAATGGTAAGCCAAAGGGATACCCAAAAAGGTACAGCCAAATCCATAAAGGAAAAAAAAAGGGGAGACGACGCCCCACGCACAAGGAGCAATTGGGCATCATCAAGAAGAAGAAACATCTACCAAACATGGTGCAACAGCACCGAAAAAGACAGTTGAAGACAAAGTCCTCAAAACATCAGAATTTAGAGACTGAGCAAACAGTAAATTACAAGCAGCAAACTCAGAAAATAAACATCTGAGTCCAGTAACACGCTGCCATCCGTAGGAAGACACAGAGAAAACACTATCCGTAAGGAAGAAGCAGCCGAACAAATTAGCAGACTGCCTATCCAAGACAGAGATTGCCCAACCTCCAAGACAGAGGACACTCTCCAGGCAATCTAGGCCGCAAAGCCTACCCACAGATCTCAAAGGGGGAGAGGCACTGAACCTCTAAAAAAGGAGATTACTTCATCCCCCCATGTCTAACGAGGTGAGTCATTTGAAGGAGGAGACTGATGAGTCCCATAACCGAGAAGGATAGGGTCCCCAAACAGCTCAAAAATGTGTCTGAGTAGAACACGAAGGCGAGCCAGTATGTAACGAAAGGCACAACACGCAGGAACAGTTACAACACGCGCAGGGAACTGTGCACATACCCTTCTGTGGCCGAGAGACCTGGGGCAATCGGGCATGATCACAATCGCAAATAAACATCTGGACTTTGTAGACGCGCAAGCGCCAAAAGTATGTAAAAGCGAAAATGTGCCACAACCTCCGGGGGGAACAATCCACCCTCCGAGGAGGAAAAAAACACTCGGGTTACCCGCATGTGTAGTGGTAGGGAGTGGTAGGGAACTCGCATCCAGGAGGACAGGGCCCCCCGAGGCGGATGGCTCAGCAGTCCCTTGAAATCCTGAGCCAGAGGAACAAGGCTCTAGAATGGCCTAAAGAACATAACTGACTGACCTGAGTCAATGGGGCCAAATCGTATTCGTCAAAAGACGAAGAATCTGAATCAGAAAGTTGAACAATCTCAACATCAGTATCCTCCATAACTGGATAAAGGATACCAAAAAATGTACTAAATATAAAACAATTTAAATGGCACCTGACACCCACAATGGCTGGGGCACTCACCACCTCCAATGAACCAGACACCAGCGGACTAGAATTCTCCATCGCCACACAGTCAGGAATGCGGAAATGGGAGACCAGAACGTAAACATGCCCGGTCACAAGGTGAACCGTACAGTCCAAAAAAAGCGCGCCTGATTGTAAGGTCGCGTCACTTCGAAAGGCCGTTATGTTCCAAAAGCCACGAACCTAGTTAACACTACACATAAGCAGATTGAATCACATAACAAAAATGATTAAACCCCCCACTGTTCAATAATCCCCCTCAGGAGATTTTAACCCTTGATTCCAAGATACTAAAGGAGTCCCACTGAGACCCTGTAGTATTTTTCATGTGAGTTCGTAGGAACAAATGAGTTACAGTACAATTATGAAGAAGTAAAATGAAACAATCTTACCAGAATCTATGCCGTGGAACAGGAACACGGCCCTTCAAGATTGATGGATATTTGCCTTGCCTCCGCCATGAACTTGAGAGAAGAAAGCAGGCCGCGAAGCGAAGTTTGACAACGCTGATTGCTTGTGGAGTTGTTAAAATGAGTCGTGATGGTTTTGCAGAAAGACTCTTCCTGCATGTCCGGACTCTAACTTTCATCCAAGCCTTCACTGAGAGACTGACAGGATAACTTAAAATTCCTGTCCCATGTCGAAGAGTACTACCCTCCATAAGAGACGAAAACAAACTTCTGACACTTCTCTGCCAACCTCCTGGTACAAAAGGCAAAGAATGACTGGGGGATGAGGGAAGTGGGAGGAGTATTTAAGCCTTTGGCTGGGGTGTCTTTGCCTCCTCCTGGTGGCCAGGTTCTATTTCCCAAAAGTAATGAATGCAGCTGTGGACTCTTTCTATTTAGGAAGAAAAGTGTCTTTTCCCCAGTCCTATAGTAATACAGCCGAGTAGACTCTGTCTCTTGTATTTGGTTTAATTTTTAGAGAGTGAGGTGGATGAATTCAATCTGAGCATGCAGCCTTGTTTACTTTCATATTATCTAAAGTTATTGGTAATTCCATGTGGCTTCTATTCTGCTAAATTGAGTCTATTATTTGAACCTCTGTTGTGTACACATAAGAAAATAACGTATTACACAGCTTGGTATTCTTTTAGTTTTTATTGATCCTCCTACCCAACTTAAATTTTATAGTTTTGCCATTTATATACTTAAAAGTCCTTTGGGGTGTGTCTTACTAACCCTTGCAATTCATTTTTCATTTTCTGCGTTAGCTTCTCATCGTTTTCCAAGGTTTGCTACCTGGAATGATGAATGGATACAATTTTCCTGAATAAATTAAATTTCTTTTTATCTTATTTTACCTTTTAGTGAGCCACACTAGCACCCTATGGGAGAAAATAATTGAAGATGGTATGTGAAGAGTATGTTTATATAGCAATATATACAAAAATTCTATATTTGTCTGCTGTATTTTTATTGGATTGATTTGGCAGGGAGTACGTCTTGTTTCTCCTATCACCCTTAGGGTCATAATACAAGTATACAAAGAAAGAGAAGCACTCAACCAGGAAAGAACAACAGCTCATTAGCTTGTTCTTTGGTGGGTCACCACCTAGTAGAAGCCTCCTTTAGCTCAATTGTGCATTTCACAGAGGACTAGTATATCAGTTTGCTCAAGCCTAGCCCCAAAATACCCAACATTCCTTTTCTGAATGAGTAACATGGCAACCCCAAATAATTGTTTTGGGCTTTTGTTGGCCTTGTCAATGAGGTGTAGCCATAGGGGTAGATTTACTATATGTCGAGCGGACATGATTCGCTATAGCATATGCTGTTGGCATTTATCATTGCACAAGCATTTATAGAAATGCTTGTGCAATGTCGCCCCCCCAGCTCACTGGTGGACAATCAGCCGCTTGCAGGGGCTGTCAATCATCCATATCGTATCCTAAAAGGTGGCAGACAGCCAGTCTTATGACCGCTGCTTTTTAACTTCCTTTTCAGACGAGCCTGAAACAATGGGACTCCAAAGCAGCATTCGCCGCTTCATAAATAGAGCCCATAAACTCTAGGGGGATTGGATAACGAAAGAGAACTTCTCTGAAGAGTTCTAATGAACTATTACACTATTACTCAGTTTACAGTATAACAAATGTATTGGGGAATATAATTTGCACAATATTCAGTTGAATATGCAAACTTATTTGTTACCTATATGGCTTCAGTTTGGTTTGTGCCATTTTGCATGATCAGATTAAGAAAAACAAAACTAGCAGCAAAGACAAATGAATATGAGTATTAGCTGCATTTTTTCATAAACATATCTGTAACAAATGTGACTTTAGTAGAATGTAATAAATGTCAGACTTGCCCTGTGCTGAATCAGTCAGCAAACTGAGAGCTAAACCTAATTGGTTCACTGATCACAGTGATTGAATAACGGTGATTTCATTGTAGCATTATGCAGTGCTGTTCAGCAGATCCTGATTAACCATCTCTATAATAAATTAGACAGAATTAGGCTATTTATCTGTAAAAACAAACACATAATGAACTAGAATGTTGGTTGCAAATATGCAACACTGCAGACACAGTGCATAGTGAACTGATTATTTAAATAAGTAAAATATTGCATTACAAAGCATAAAAAGTAATAATGACAGATAAAGATATTTCATGGGAACAGCAGATGTTTTGTAGGAGATAAGACTATTCACAAAACATATGCTATAAATCAAGCACTTGATATGCATGTGGGTGTACAGCTTATCTAATACATTTATACATTTTTAAGACTGAGAGATGAAATAGGTATTTATTGAATAAACTAGGAAATGTGCAAAACAGTAGTTATCTTGAAGTAATACTGACTAGTGCTGGAACATAATCTTAAAAAAAAACAGGTAAGCAAAATCAGACAAACAAGATTAGGGGCATTTAAGCATTCTCTCAAGGGATATAAACCTAACAAACGATTATTTTATTTTTGCACAAAAATACATTCCAATGGCTAATGTATTTAAAGGAATACTAACCCCACATTTTTACATGATTCAGATAGAGCATGCAATTTTAAGCAACTTTCTAATTTATTCCTATCATCAATTTTTATTCATTCACTTTCTATCTTTATTTGCAAATGCAGGAATGTAAGCTTAGGAGCCAGCATATTTTTGGTTCAGCACACTGGGTAGCACTTGCTGATTGGTAGCTACATTTAGCCACCAATCAGTAAGCGCTACCCAGGTTCTGAACCAAAAAACAGAATTTATGCTTACCTGATAAATTACTTTCTCCAACAGTGTGTCCGGTCCACGGCGTCATCCTTACTTGTGGGATATTCTCTTCCCCAACAGGAAATGGCAAAGAGTCCCAGCAAAGCTGGCCACACAGTCCCTCCTAGGCTCCGCCCACCCCAGTCATTCGACCGACGGACAGGAGGAAATATATATAGGAGAAACCATATGGTACCGTGGTGACTGTAGTTAGAGAAAATAATTCATCAGACCTGATTAAAAAACCAGAGCGGGCCGTGGACCGGACACACCGTTGGAGAAAGTAATTTATCAGGTAAGCATAAATTCTGTTTTCTCCAACATTGGTGTGTCCGGTCCACGGCGTCATCCTTACTTGTGGGAACCAATACCAACGATTCGATATATATAGGAGCGCCACAGAGGGCTAAGGTATATCACAGGACTAATCTAGATCAAATAATTCCAAGAAAACAAACTTGTAAATCTAAGTCCAACAAATATCTGTTAAAATTCCTTTTAATCACTTTGGGTTATATACAATTAAACCCATCACATGTGTTCCATTACAATACAATCTAAAATGCAATGCAAATACAATCAAAAATAGAGAGTACAAAATACAATAAAAATTTATGGGGTCTCGAAGTTCTGTCTTTTATATAGTATAAAAACTGAGCATATAGCTACAAGTCCGGATTTAGACTACTATCAGTCAGCTATGTAATACTGAAGAAGCTTAGAGCTGATGGTGTGAAGTTAAACTAGAAATATTTAAGATTCGAGTAGGGATCCGGGTAACAGCTACCCAATCACAGATTACACTTGCGCAAGTTGAATTAGGGTCACAAATATCCAGTAGTGGAAGTTATAAACAAGTGATGACAGGAAGTATACGATCTAATTTGTGCTCAATATAATATAATCAAATTACAATCCAATTTGTTAAAAATAATAAAATCCTAAACAATTGCACTCCAAACCCACAAGTTACAGAATTCGAAAATTAAAAATGAAAATAAATATAAAATCTGAGTAAAAACTGTGATCCAAAGATAAAGTGACTTTGTGAAAAAAAAAAAAAAAAAAAATATACAAATTGTGCAAACAAATGATGTGTTATATATAAACCAAATCCAACCTAGCTAGAACAATACCGGTATGTTCTGAACAAATTAAACTAAAATCATCTTAACCTTAGTGGGAGATTTACAAACTTCTTTGTAAGAAAAATGTACAAACAAATGCAAATAATCCCTAATATAAAAAGTGAATATATGTGCGTGGATCCTTAACTCCCTCAAAAAATACTGGCAATCTCCTAATCGAATAATATCCTAGAGAATCAGATGTAAACAATGAGTCAAATACAGAAATACTAAATTGGAAAAATAAGGAGTATAAAATAAAAATAAAAAATAAAGTCTGAATGGTCCTGTGAACAGAGTCCTATTATGGATTTAAAAGTCAGTTAAAAATCCAATTCCTGGTGTCCCTCGATAGGGTCCAATGTAGCTGATGATCCTAACTTTTTAGGGATCCCAGTCGTGATCAATACAAACAATACCTAAAAAAGAAAAAGAAAGTGCACTAAACAAACAGCCTATGGGGTGCGGAGTATTGGTAAATAAACTCACCCCACTCAGCAATATCCTGGAAATATGGCAAGCCTCACAAATCGTATGCCGATTGTCCGTCTACGCGTTTCGGCCCTCTGATGGGCCTTTCTCAAGACATGATGTACCGGTATTGTTCTAGCTAGGTTGGATTTGGTTTATATATAACACATCATTTGTTTGCACAATTTGTATATATATTTTTTTTTTTCACAAAGTCACTTTATCTTTGGATCACAGTTTTTACTCAGATTTTATATTTATTTTCATTTTTAATTTTCGAATTCTGTAACTTGTGGGTTTGGAGTGCAATTGTTTAGGATTTTATTATTTTTAACAAATTGGATTGTAATTTGATTATATTATATTGAGCACAAATTAGATCGTATACTTCCTGTCATCACTTGTTTATAACTTCCACTACTGGATATTTGTGACCCTAATTCAACTTGCGCAAGTGTAATCTGTGATTGGGTAGCTGTTACCCGGATCCCTACTCGAATCTTAAATATTTCTAGTTTAACTTCACACCATCAGCTCTAAGCTTCTTCAGTATTACATAGCTGACTGATAGTAGTCTAAATCCGGACTTGTAGCTATATGCTCAGTTTTTATACTATATAAAAGACAGAACTTCGAGACCCCATAAATTTTTATTGTATTTTGTACTCTCTATTTTTGATTGTATTTGCATTGCATTTTAGATTGTATTGTAATGGAACACATGTGATGGGTTTAATTGTATATAACCCAAAGTGATTAAAAGGAATTTTAACAGATATTTGTTGGACTTAGATTTACAAGTTTGTTTTCTTGGAATTATTTGATCTAGATTAGTCCTGTGATATACCTTAGCCCTCTGTGGCGCTCCTATATATATCGAATCGTTGTTACTTCATTTTAGATCTGATAGGGGATCTTCCTTATAGTGTAGCAGGTATATTTTTACCAAAGGCGCTGGAAACTTCATTTCTGTTGCTGGGAACCAATACCAAAGCTTTAGGACACGGATTAAGGGAGGGAGCAAATCAGGTTACCTAAACGGAAGGCACCACAGCTTGCAAAACCTTTCTCCCAAAAATAGCCTCAGAAGAAGCAAAAGTATCAAATTTGTAAAATTTGGCAAAAGTGTGCAGTGAAGACCAAGTCGCTGCCTTACATATCTGGTCAACAGAAGCCTCGTTCTTGAAGGCCCATGTGGAAGCCACAGCCCTAGTGGAGTGAGCTGTGATTCTTTCAGGAGGCTGCCGTCCGGCAGTCTCATAAGCCAATCGGATGATGCTTTTAAGCCAAAAGGAAAGAGAGGTAGAAGTCGCTTTTTGACCTCTCCTTTTACCAGAATAGACAACAAACAAAGAAGATGTTTGTCTGAAATCCTTTGTAGCCTCTAAATAGAATTTTAGAGCACGGACTACGTCCAAATTGTGTAACAAACGTTCCTTCTTTGAAACTGGATTCGGACATAAAGAAGGTACAACTATCTCCTGGTTAATATTCTTGTTAGAAACAACCTTCGGAAGAAAACCAGGCTTAGTACGCAAAACCACCTTATCTGCATGGAACACCAGATAGGGCGGAGAACACTGCAGAGCAGATAACTCTGAAACTCTTCTAGCTGAAGAAATAGCAACCAAAAACAAAACTTTCCAAGATAGTAACTTAATATCTATGGAATGTAAAGGTTCAAACGGAACCCCTTGAAGAACTGAAAGAACTAGATTTAGACTCCAGGGGGGAGTCAAAGGTCTGTAAACAGGCTTGATCCTAACCAGAGCCTGAACAAATGCTTGAACATTTGGCACAGCTGCCAGTCTTTTGTGTAGTAAGACAGATAAAGCAGAGATCTGTCCCTTTAGAGAACTTGCAGATAATCCTTTCTCCAAACCTTCTTGTAGAAAGGAGAGAATCTTAGGAATTTTTATCTTATCCCATGGGAATCCTTTGGATTCACACCAACAGATATATTTTTTCCATATTTTATGGTAAATCTTTCTAGTTACCGGTTTTCTGGCCTGAACCAGAGTATCTATCACAGAATCTGAAAACCCACGCTTCGATAGAATCAAGCGTTCAATCTCCAAGCCGTCAGCTGGAGGGAGACCAGATTTGGATGTTCGAATGGACCCTGAACAAGAAGGTCCTGTCTCAAAGGTAGCTTCCATGGTGGAGCCGATGACATATTCACCAGGTCTGCATACCAAGTCCTGCGTGGCCACGCAGGAGCTATCAAGATCACCAAGGCCCTCTCCTGATTGATCCTGGCTACCAGCCTGGGAATGAGAGGAAACGGTGGAAATACATAAGCTAGGTTGAAGGTCCAAGGTGCTACTAGTGCATCTACTAGAGTCGCCTTGGGATCCCTGGATCTGGACCCGTAGCAAGGAACCTTGAAGTTCTGACGAGACGCCATCAGATCCATGTCTGGAATGCCCCATAATTGAGTTATTTGGGCAAAGATCTCCGGATGGAGTTCCACTCCCCCGGATGGAATGTCTGACGACTCAGAAAATCCGCCTCCCAGTTTTCCACACCTGGGATGTGGATCGCAGACAGGTGGCAGGAGTGATCCTCCGCCCATTGAATTATCTTGGTCACTTCTTTCATCGCCAGGGAACTCCTTGTTCCCCCCTGATGATTGATATACGCAACGGTCGTCATGTTGTCTGATTGGAACCTTATGAATCTGGCCTTTGCTAGTTGAGGCCAAGCCCTGAGAGCATTGAATATCGCTCTGAGTTCCAGAATGTTTATCGGGAGAAGGGACTCTTCCCGAGACCCTGAGCTTTTAGGGATTCCCAGACCGCGCCCCAGCCCACTAGAATGGCGTCTGTCGTGACAATGACCCACTCTGGTCTGCGGAAGCTCATTCCCTGGGACAGATGGTCCAGGGTCAGCCACCAACGGAGTGAATCTCTGGTCTTCTGATCTACTTGAATCATTGGAGACAAGTCTGTATAGTCCCCATTCCACTGTTTGAGCATGCACAGTTGTAATGGTCTTAGATGAATTCGTGCAAAAGGAACTATGTCCATTGTTGCAACCATCAACCCTACTACTTCCATGCACTGCGCTATGGAAGGACGAGGAACAGAATGAAGCACTTGACAAGAGCTTAGAACTTTTGATTTTCTGACCTCTGTCAGAAAAATCCTCATTTCTAAGGAATCTATTATTGTTCCCAAGAAGGGAACTCTTGTCGACGGAGACAGGGAACTTTTTTCTATGTTCACCTTCCATCCGTGTGATCTGAGAAAGGCTAGAACTATGTCTGTATGAGCCTTTGCTTTTGACAGGGACGACGCTTGTATTAGAATGTCGTCCAAGTAAGATACTACTGCAATGCCCCTCGGTCTTAGAACCGCTAGAAGGGACCCTAGCACCTTTGTGAAAATCCTTGGAGCAGTGGCTAACCCGAATGGGAGGGCCACAAACTGGTAATGCTTGTCCAGAAAAGCGAACCTTAGGAACTGATGATGTTCTTTGTGGATAGGAATATGTAGGTACGCATCCTTTAGATCCACGGTAGTCATAAATTGACTTTCCTGGATAGTGGGTAGAATAGTTCGAATGGTTTCCATCTTGAACGATGGTACCCTGAGAAATTTGTTTAGGATCTTCAAATCCAAAATTGGTCTGAAAGTTCCCTCTTTTTTGGGAACTACGAACAGATTGGAATAAAATCCCATTCCTTGTTCCTTTATTGGAACTGGGTGTATCACTCCCATCTTTAACAGGTCTTCTACACAAAGTAAGAATGCCTGTCTCTTTATTTGGTTTGAGGATAAGTGAGACATGTGGAACCTTCCCCTTGGGGGTAGTTCCTTGAATTCCAGGAGATAACCCTGAGAAACTATTTCTAGCGCCCAGGGATCCTGAACATCTCTTGCCCAAGCCTGAGCAAAGAGAAAGAGTCTGCCCCCCACTAGATCCGGTCCCGGATCGGGGGCTACTCCTTCATGCTGTTTTGTTAGCAGCGGCAGGCTTCTTGGCCTGCTTACCCTTGTTCCAGCCTTGCATCGGTTTCCAGGCTGGTTTGGGTTGTGAGGCATTACCCTCTTGCTTAGAGGATGCAGAATTAGAGGCCGGTCCGTTCCTGAAATTGCGAAAGGGACGAAAATTAGACTTATTTTTAGCCTTGAAAGACCTATCTTGTGGAAGGGCGTGGCCCTTTCCCCCAGTGATGTCTGAAATAATCTCTTTCAATTCAGGTCCAAATAGAGTTTTACCTTTGAAAGGGATGTTAAGCAATTTTGTCTTGGATGACACATCCGCTGACCAAGACTTTAGCCAAAGCGCTCTGCGCGCCACGATAGCAAACCCTGAATTTTTCGCCGCTAATCTAGCTAATTGCAAAGCGGCATCTAAAATAAAAGAGTTAGCCAATTTAAGTGCGTGAACTCTGTCCATAACCTCCTCATATGGAGTCTCTCTACTGAGCGACTTTTCTAGTTCCTCGAACCAGAACCACGCTGCTGTAGTGACAGGAACAATGCACGAAATTGGTTGTAGAAGGTAACCTTGCTGTACAAAAATCTTTTTAAGCAAACCTTCCAATTTTTTATCCATAGGATCTTTGAAAGCACATCTATCTTTGATAGGAATAGTAGTGCGTTTGTTTAGAGTAGAAACTGCCCCCTCTACCTTAGGGACTGTCTGCCATAAGTCCTTTCTGGGGTCGACCATAGGAAATAATTTCTTAAATATAGGGGGGGGAACAAAAGGTATGCCAGGCTTTTCCCACTCCTTATTTACTATGTCCGCCACCCGCTTGGGTATAGGAAAAGCGTCGGGGTGCACCGGAACCTCTAGGAACTTGTCCATCTTGCATAATTTCTCTGGAATGACCAAGTTGTCACAATCATCCAGAGTAGATAACACCTCCTTAAGCAGTGCGCGGAGATGTTCTAATTTAAATTTAAATGTCACAACATCAGGTTCAGCTTGTTGAGAAATCTTTCCTGAATCTGAGATTTCTCCATCTGACAAAACCTCCCTCATGGCCCCTTCAGATTGGTGTGAGGGTATGACAGAACAATTATCATCAGCGCCCTCCTGCTCTTCAGTGTTTAAAACAGAGCAATCGCGCTTTCTCTGATAAGTAGGCATTTTGGATAAAATATTTGCTATGGAGTTATCCATTACAGCCGTTAATTGTTGCATGGTAATAAGCATTGGCGCACTAGATGTACTAGGGGCCTCCTGCATGGGCAAAACTGGTGTAGACACAGTAGGAGATGATGTAGTATCATGTTTACTCCCCTCATCTGAGGAATTATCTTGGGCAATTTCATTATCTGTGGCAGTACTGTCCTTACTTTGTTTGGACGCTATGGCACAATTATCAAATAAATTTAAATGGGGAGACACATTGGCTTTCATACATATAGAACATAGCTTATCTGAAGGTACAGACATGTTAAACAGGCTTAAACTTGTCAACAAAGCACAAAAAACGTTTTAAAACAAAACCGTTACTGTCTCTTTAAATTTTAAACAGAAAACACTTTATTACTGAATATGTGAAAAAGTATGAAGGAATTGTTCAAACATTACCAAAATTTCACCACAGTGTCTTAAAGCATTAATAGTATTGCACACCAAATTTCAAAGCTTTAACCCTTAAAATAACGGAACCGGAGCCGTTTATAAATTTAACCCCTATACAGTCCCAGCTATAGTCTTTGCTGAGACCCAACCAAGCCCAGAGGGGAATACGATACCAATTGACGCCTTCTAGAAGCTTTTCCAGCAATTTTTAGATCCTCACACATGCATCTGCATGCCCTGCTCTCAAAAAACAACTGCGCAGTAATGGCGCGAAAATCAGGCTCAGTCTACAACTAGGAAGGCCCCCTGACTGGAAAAGGTGTCTAACACAGTGCCTGCCGTTTAATAAACGTTCCCCAAGTTTATAAATGCAAATTGTCAGCATAAATATGAATAAAATGCCCAAATAAAGCAATCGATTTAGCCCATAAAAATGTCTACCAGTTTTTTTAGCCCATAATAAGCCCTTTATTCTGTTTGTTTGACTAAGAAAATGGCTTACCGGTCCCCATGAGGGGAAATGACAGCCTTCCAGCATTACATGGTCTTGTTAGAAATATGGCTAGTCATACCTTAAGCAGAAAAGTCTGCTAACTGCTTCCCCCAACTGAAGTTACTTCATCTCAACAGTCCTATGTGGAAACAGCAATCGATTTTAGTTACTGTCTGCTAAAATCATCTTCCTCTCACAAACAGAAATCTTCATCCTTTTCTGTTTCAGAGTAAATAGTACATACCAGCACTATTTTAAAATAACAAACACTTGATAGAAGAATAAAAACTACATTTAAACACCAAAAAACTCTTAACCATCTCCGTGGAGATGTTGCCTGTGCAACGGCAAAGAGAATGACTGGGGTGGGCGGAGCCTAGGAGGGACTGTGTGGCCAGCTTTGCTGGGACTCTTTGCCATTTCCTGTTGGGGAAGAGAATATCCCACAAGTAAGGATGACGCCGTGGACCGGACACACCAATGTTGGAGAAATGAACTGTATCCTAAGCTTACATTCCTGCTTTTCAAATAAAGATACCAAAAAAACGAAGAAATAATAATAATAGGAGTAAATTAGAAAGTTGCCTAAAATTGCATGCTCTCTTTGAATCATGAAATAAATAATTTGGGTTTAGAACCCCTTTAAGTTGGCTTCAAACTGAGAGATGTCCGTTTACCAGGGGGGAAAGTAATGTAATGAGGTGTTGAGAAGGAGGGTGGGCTCAATTGTGGCTCTGCGCCAGCATTGGAGATACAGTGGGGCAAAAAAGTATTTAGTCAGCCACCAATTGTGCAAGTTCTCCCACTTAAGAAGATGAGAGAGGCCTGTAATTTCCATCATAGGTATACCTCAACTATGAGAGACAAAATGTGGAAACAAATCCAGACAATCACATTGTCTGATTTGGAAAGAATTTATTTGCATATTATGGTGGAAAATAAGTATTTGGTCACCTACAAACTTGCAAGATTTCTGGCTCTCACAGACCTGTATCTTCTTCTTTAAGAGGCTCCTCTGTCCTCCACTCATTACCTGTATTAATGGCACCTGTTTGAACTTGTTATCAGTATAAAAGACACCTGTCCACAACCTCAAACAGTCACACTCCAAACTCCACTATGGTGAAGACCAAAGAGCTGTCGAAGGACACCAGAAACAAAATTGTAGACCTGCACCAGGCTGGGAAGACTGAATCTGCAATAGGCAAGCAGCTTGGTGTGAAGAAATCAACTGTGGGAGCAATAATTAGAAAATGGAAGACATACAAGACCACTGATAATCTCCCTCGATCTGGGGCTCCACGCAAGATCTCACCCCGTGGGGTCAAAATGATCACAAGAACGGTGAGCAAACATCCCAGAACCACACTGGGGGGACCTAGTGAATGACCTGCAGAGAGCTGGGACCAACGTAACAAAGGCTACCATCAGTAACACACTACCCCGCCAGGGACTCAGATCCTGCAGTGCCAGATGTGTCCCCCTGCTTAAGCCAGTACATGTCCGGGCCCGTCTGAAGTATGCTAGAGAGCATTTGGATGATCCAGAAGTGGATTGGGAGAATCTCATATGGTCAGATAAAACCAAAGTAGAACTGTTTGGTAGAAACACAACTCGTCGTGTTTGGAGGAGAGAGAATGCTGAGTTGCAACCAAAGAACACCATACCTACTGTGAAACATGGGGGTGGCAACATCATATTTTGGGGCAAAGGGAACAGGACGACTGATCCGTGTACATGAAAGAATGAATGGGGCCATGTATCGTGAGATTTTGAGTGCAAACCTCCTTCCATCAGCAAGGGCATTGAAGATGAAACGTGGCTGGGTCTTTCAGCATGACAATGATCCCAAACACACCGCCCGGGCAACGAAGGAGTGGCTTCATAAGAAGCATTTCAAGGTCCTGGAGTGGCCTAGCCAGTCTGCAGATATCAACCCCATAGAAAACCTATGGAGGGAGTTGAAAGTTCGTTTTGCCCAGCGACAGCCCCAAAATATCACTGCTCTAGAGGAGATCTGCATGCAGGAATGGGCCAACATACCAGCAACAGTGTGTGATAACCTTGTGAAGACTTACAGAAAACGTTTGACCTCTGTCATTGCCAACAAAGGATATATAACAAAGTATTGAGATGAACTTTTGATATTGACCAAATACTTATTTTCCACCATAATTTGCAAATAAATTCTTTCCAAATCAGACAATGTGATTGTCTGGATTTGTTTCCACATTTTGTCTCTCATAGTTGAGGTAAACCTATGATGAAAATTACAGGCCTCTCTCATCTTCTTAAGTGGGAGAACTTGCACAATTAGTGGCTGACTAAATACTTTTTTTGCCCCACTGTAAATGTAGACATGATCCCTTCCAAAACTGGGAGTTTGAATGTCAAAACTAAATTTATTTATTTTTTGGCCACTGACATTATGTGCTCTTGATGATTCATCCTAACCGAGGGGTATAGGGGTGGCATAAAAGACACAGGATGCTATCTCCCAACGCATCTCTTAAGACCTGGGTGAGATCTATGTCAAGAACCAGGCAGACCTTGAAAATTGCCTATTTCACCAAGTTAATGGGACAGAAAATGTCTTAAGATCTTTATACAATATGTTCAGGTACTCATCATGAAACAACTTTGCAATGTACTTTCATTATTTCCATGTTATATAGCTCTGAAAATTGAGGATTTTCTAATTCTCAGAACTTGAAATGCACCCTGCTGACTTATCAAGGCTAATACTGCTACATATCTTTCACAGTGTCACGCCCCTGGAAGTTGAGCCAGGGTCTGCTGCTTTGATGATGAGCCACTGAAAGACTTCTGCTGGAAGCTTCTTGTTGCAAATTAATTTGTTTTTCTTTTACTCTCCGGCACCATCTACCTGCAGCTGCAACTCACTAGCAATTAACCACAGACTATTTCAATCCAGATTTTTTCTATATCCCTTTGCCTGTTTATAGGATGAGCTTCCTGGGTGTGTTTTATTATGTCTGACTGTACAAGATTGTTTGCTTACTACTTTTGCCTGGATCTGTTTACTCTTTTGCATTCTGATTTTGTACTTTTCTGCCTGATCATGTTTTAAAGGGACATGAAACCCATTTTTTTTCTTTCATGATTCAGAGAGAGCATGTGATTTTAAACAACTTTCCAACTTACTTTTATTTTATAATTTGCTTTGTTTTCTTGGTATCCTTTGTTGTAAAGGATACCTAGATATACTCAAAAGCAGCTGACTGGTGGCTGCCCATTTATCCTCTATGTTATTGGCTCACCCATTGAGTTAACTAGCTGCCAGTAATGCATTTCTGCTTCTTTGACAAAGGATACTAAGAGAATGAAGACAATTAGCTACTACTAGGATTGTGCGGAACACATTGGGTGAGCCAATGACAAGAGGCATATATGTGCAGACACCAATCAGAACCTAGTCCCCAGTAGTGCATTGCTGTCCTTAAGCTTACCTAGGTATGCTTTTCAACAAAAGATACCGAGATAACGGAGCAAATTAGATAACAGAAATAAATTAGAAAGTTGTTGAAAATAACATCCTCTATCTGAATCATTAAAGTTAAATTTTGACTTTCCTGTTCCTTTAAGGGGAGGGCATAATGAGCTCATGTGCATATCAAGCAATCATCTGGATAATCAGGGTACTGAATTCCACATCCCCTCTATGAGATGGGGCACTAGAGTTTTTAGAGTCAAATTGCAGACAAAATAAATAATGAAAAGTCCATTGCAAAATGTAATATCCTTTTAAATAATAATAATATAGTAATTTTGTTCACCATGATCAGTGATTTAGCTTGACTAATATTTTTGGCAAAGGAAAACATTAATAATACAATAAATACAATACAGTAATACAATAAAATTCACAAACTGCATCACTAAAAACGATTGGCTTCTGCAAGGCCATTTATTTGGAAGCTAACAGAATCTTATTAATGCGGTCATGCACGTGCACACACCATGGATAAAGGCGGCAGTGAAATAATTATTAAAAGGACTTCTTGTAAAAGATGAGTATGTGATAAGAGTGGTAATATGGTTGCATTGAATGATAACTAGAGCATATCCAATTAAATAAATTACAAACAAAAAGCCTTTAAACAGTGTGGAAGTTACTTCATATCATTACTGTGATAATTCCCACTCACTACCATCTTCTCTCTTCTTGACTGATCAACATCCTTTATCCACAAGATTTCACTGCCATTTTTTTCTTCCAAAATCTCCCAACTATGGGCTAGAATGCAAGTGAGGCGCAAACGGTTTTGCGCTAGTACAATCGTGTTTTTGTGAGTCATTTTTATTTTGCTGATATTACAAGTGAAGCAAAATTGCGATTGCACTAGCCCAATTGCCCTTTACACTTCAATCCTTTCCGAGATCTCAGAGCTGTGGTCTGACCTCAGAGCTTGTGGTAGTAATAACCAGCCACTTGTAATAGTTGGTTATTCATCCCGTGCCCGTAAAAGGGCGAATTTGTCCGTTTGCAGGCTCCCGATAAATTAGCGCTACACTTGTAATCTAGCCCTTAGTCAGGGAGGAATGGGAAGGAAAACTGTGCACGCCAGAGACTTCAGTTGTAGAGTATGTCTTGAAGTTCAGAGACAAAATGCAGACCCTGATTGGACTGGTACATGATAATCTAAAGGCTGCATAGTCTAAGCAGAAATAACCATATGAACATAATGCCTGGGACCGACGTGGGCTATGAGGTGATGGTTCTGACCCCCGGCAGGCAAAATAAACCGCAGGCTGCCTGGGAGGGTCCAATCCCTATTCTACAAATGCTGAACCCTAATATTTATGTAATGGCAATAGATGAGACTGGGAAGCATCAGAGATGGTACCAAATTAATATGTTAACAACCTACTATGACCCATAGACCCAAGTACTGAGTGTATGTAGCTTACTAGAGGAAGAGCTAATGAGTGTCCCACTAGTAGATTTGGTATGTGAAGCAAAAGAGCAGGGGTCTTTGCTATGCAGAAGTAACAATTAGAGCAGGGCCTTACTCCCTATGAACATATGTTCACTGGTATGCCAGGGTGAACAACCTTAGCTATCCACCATGTAGACACAAGGAACCAGGCCCCACTAAGACAGGTTGTATACTGGGTGTCCCCTGAGGTCTGGGTACATATTCAGATGAAGATAGAGGACATGCTAAATTCAAGTGATTACTAAATGAAAAAAGCTCCCCAAAGACATAGACTAGACTCAACTATGTGAGGAGGCCTTTACCAAACTGAAGACAGCCTTAGCTAATTCTCCCGTTTTTTAAGCTTGTGATTGCAGTAGGAGGTTTGTAGTGCAAAGAGATGCTTCTAGCTATGGGTTGGGCGCTATGCTCAGCCAGGTTAATGCCAAAGGGGAAGAACATCCCATACTTTACCTAAGCGGAAAGATGTTACCCAGAGAAGCTGCATATGCAGTGGTAGAAAAGGAATGCTATGCTGTGGTATGGGCCTTGCAA
Organism: Bombina bombina; assembly: GCF_027579735.1. Classification (NCBI taxonomy): domain Eukaryota; kingdom Metazoa; phylum Chordata; class Amphibia; order Anura; family Bombinatoridae; genus Bombina; species Bombina bombina. The sequence continues at coordinate 1,110,603,058 of NC_069502.1, read as the reverse complement.
ATGTTACAGCCACATGTATATGGCCATGACTATACTGTTGTAACGGATCATAATGCTCTGAATTGGCTAGATAGGGTTGCAGGAAACAACAGAAAGATGCTCACATGGAGTCTAACATTGCAACAGTATAATTTCACTGTACAGCACAAGAAAGGCAGCTTACATGTGAATGCTGATGGTCTATCTCGGCAAGGAGAGGAAGTGGTGTAGGTGGAAGGGGGATTAGCAGGTGGCTAACTCCTCTCTACACCATCTTGAAAAGGGGAGGAGTCATGATACACTCATAAGGAGTAGTTAATACCTGGAATGGCCACCCAGCAGAGGTGGTATGGTGTCCCAGCATTTCCAGGGTTAATATTTTGTGAGCAACATCTGTGTCTGCTCTAGCCTTTATTGATCTAAAGACCCCCCCCCCCCTTGCTGTGAGATAAGGGAATTCCAAAGAGGGGCAAGTGCTCTTAAGTAACAAGGGGCTTGGTTTTTGACAATAAAAAAGAGAGATTTAGAGATATAGTAATAAGAGAAAGAGAAATTGATCAAAACTTCTCTAGAACTTCACTGGGGCTACACATTAACAACATCTGAAGGGAGTTCCCAGAAACCTACTTGAAGCTTAGTGATATGTGCATAAGTGTAGATATTGTGTTTGGTTTTATGTCCCATTTTATTTTCAAGAACTGTATTTTTGCACTCATTCTTGTTATTTTTTAATTTCTTCTGTTTTTGTAATCTGGCACTGTGTAACATGTATTTGTCTGTTTTTATTAAAATATTAATAATTTAATTCTGTCTTTGGGCTCTAGTATTTGAATTTACAAACTCTTAGAGACAAGGTTGTAATCATGTAACCAAACTTTTACTTGTGTGGGTTACTGGTAAATTTTCGGCATTTGTTTTTCTGAGTATTACTAGAGTGTAATTTGGGTTTCCCTAGACACCCTTATCTAAAGTCTGTTGTGGTGGCAGAATATTCAATTTGGGGTGGTGTAGGCAGGATTTGGGGGTTCATTTGGTGTCCCTTTAGGTCCTTGTAGAGGTATAGGTGTAAGAGAACCTAAGCCTGAGTGCTATTAACCTTATTCATGCCCACACTCTCCATATAGTCACGACTGGGCAGATAGGCTTAGCAGTCACTTGGGGGTTAAGTTATAAAGATAAACTTGATGAGACCAATGAAAAAGAAAGGGATATTCCATAATGTTGACACTTTGAGATCCATAAATTGGTATGTTGTATAAATCTGGGCAAATTTCTATCACTGTACAAGAGAGCTAGATTGAAGTAGCCGGGGAATATTAAACAACTCTGCTCTTGATCAACAAAAAGCAAGGTGTGCCATGATGCATGAATAAAAGCCTATGATTCTTCTCAAGATTGGTTGCTGTGGACTCTGTTTTTGTGATTTGAGGGGTGTTTGCAGTTGCCCCTATATCACAGGAACCAGGTATAGTGCTGTTTGTCACTTGGACTGTTGCTCTTGATCAACCAAATCTGCTCATGAAGATTAGGAAAACAATATAATATGCTCATGCATATCAATCTAGTAGTTTTTTGCATGACTCATAGGGGCCGATTTAACAACCCCCATATGCACCTGTTTCCGCACAAACCTTCAGGCTCGCTGAAAAAAGGAGTTAATAAGCAGCGGTCTTAAGACGGCTGCTCTATAACTTGTCCACCACCTCTGAGGCGGCAGACAGCAATCAGCCCGATTGGACGGATCCGATCAGGTTGATTGACACCCCCTGCTAGTGGCCATTGGCACAAGCACTTAAACAAGGAATCGATCGATGTGCGGCGGACATTAATAAATCGGCCCCATAGTACAGGGAGTGCAGAATTATTAGGCAAATTAGTATTTTGACCACATCATCCTCTTTATGCATGTTGTCTTACTCCAAGCTGTATAGGCTCGAAAGCCTACTACCAATTAAGCATATTAGGTGATGTGCATCTCTGTAATGAGAAGGGGTGTGGTCTAATGACATCAACACCCTATATCAGGTGTGCATAATTATTAGGCAACTTCCTTTCCTTTGGCAAAATGGGTCAAAAGAAGGACTTGACAGGCTCAAAAAAGTCAAAAATAGTGAGATATCTTGCAGAGGGATGCAGCACTCTTAAAATTGCAAAGCTTCTGAAGCGTGATCATTGAACAATCAAGCGTTTCATTCAAAATAGTCAACAGGGTCGCAAGAAGCGTGTGGAAAAACCAAGGTGCAAAATAACTGCCCATGAACTGAGAAAAGTCAAGCGTGCAGCTGCCAAGATGCCACTTGCCACCAGTTTGGCCATATTTCAGAGCTGCAACATCACTGGAGTGTCCAAAAGCACAAGGTGTGCAATACTCAGAGACATGGCCAAGGTAAGAAAGGCTGAAAGACGACCACCACTGAACAAGACACACAAGCTGAAACGTCAAGACTGGGCCAAGAAATATCTCAAGACTGATTTTTCTAAGGTTTTATGGACTGATGAAATGAGAGTGAGTCTTGATGGGCCAGATGGATGGGCCCGTGGCTGGATTGGTAAAGGGCAGAGAGTTCCAGTCCGACTCAGACGCCAGCAAGGTGGAGGTGGAGTACTGGTTTGGGCTGGTATCATCAAAGATGAGCTTGTGGGGCCTTTTCGGGTTGAGGATGGAGTCAAGCTCAACTCCCAGTCCTACTGCCAGTTTCTGGAAGACACCTTCTTCAAGCAGTGGTACAGGAAGAAGTCTGCATCCTTCAAGAAAAACATGATTTTCATGCAGGACAATGCTCCATCACACGCGTCCAAGTACTCCACAGCGTGGCTGGCAAGAAAGGGTATAAAAGAAGAAAATCTAATGACATGGCCTCCTTGTTCACCTGATCTTAACCCCATTGAGAACCTGTGGTCCATCATCAAATGTGAGATTTACAAGGAGGGAAAACAGTACACCTCTCTGAACAGTGTCTGGGAGGCTGTGGTTACTACTGCACGCAATGTTGATGGTGAACAGATCAAAACACTGACAGAATCCATGGATGGCAGGCCTTTGAATGTCCTTGCAAAGAAAGGTGGCTATATTGGTCACTGATTTGTTTTTGTTTTGTTTTTGAATGTCAGAAATGTATATTTGTGAATGTTGAGATGTTATATTGGTTTCACTGGTAAAAATAAATAATTGAAATGGGTATATATTTGTTTTTTGTTAAGTTGCCTAATAATTATGCACAGTAATAGTCACCTGCACACACAGATATCCCCCTAAAATAGCTATAACTAAAAACAAACTAAAAACTACTTTCAAAACTATTCAGCTTTGATATTAATGAGTTTTTTGGGTTCATTGAGAACATGGTTGTTGTTCAATAATAAAATTAAAGTGAATGTAAAGTCAAGCTCAATGCTAAACACTGCTTAAACGCTGACCTTAAAATACTGCCTCTTTAATTCATCATTTTTTCAGCAAACCTCTAATTAACTAGTATTTGAGCTTTATTTCATTACGATCGTCATCTCAATCCTCCGCCCGCCATCTTGGATTAATTATTGACATTGTAGGCTCGCTTGTGTCAACCAATAATCCGATCAACCACGGGGGGACCAAACCCCTTTTCGGCTACGTCACTCGTATGTAATGCGCCTGTGTTTGGAAGCCGTCACACAGAGCTCTCACGCACGTTCACATCTAGCGCATGCGCTATTACAATTATGGGACTTAGTCATTTTAGAAGCAATTTTCAGAGCGCTTGGTAAGTACGCAACGCATGCGCTGTGTATAGCAAAGCCGGGAGCGCGTATACAGTGGGTGGGACTGCTGTATACCTTACAGGGGATTAAATCCGGAAGTTGCGGGTGGGAGGAGCTGCTACCTAAAACGGAGCAAATTTGGTAATAAAAATATAACCTTTATTTTGTTTGTTTTTTAAAAATAAAGCGGCGGTTTTCTTTATTAACTTGAAAGCAATATTAAAATTGGTTAAAATTGACATTCACTTTAATCCTCAAAAATACAACTTGCCTAATAATTCTGCACTCCCTGTATACCTCCTGATATTTTTGATACATAATATCTGATGCAGATAAAGTGCGTCAATATACCAAAAATGTTCTAAACAATGAAGTACAGAATACCAAATCATACTTTGTCTCTAGTATGGGGATAACATGTTTCTTTTGTTAAGCTAAAATAATGTAAAACAGAATCTGAATCCTTATCCTGATCTGAAGAGGTCAGATAGTCCTAGTTTGTCATAACAACTTAGCTCTCTTAAAGAGAATGTTATGCTTTGTAATGAGATCTCTAGTGAGATACTGAGGTTTCCAATATACATGTGAAGTTCACTGGACAAGGGTCACATCCCTGGGCTAAAATACTACATTAGGCTTTCTAAGTGGCTGGCACTGCTAGTTAGGAGCTAATCATCTTGCCTTTCAGTATGTGCCCTTAGACATTTTGCTACAGTCAGCTGGCTTCACAGACAATAAAACATCATGTCTTCAACAGAATACAAGAGAACAAGTTATTCACGATCAAGTGACATGCAATTAAATTACCATATATCCTCAAGAACTGAAGAGTTTAAGAAGAATATCAAATACAATTGTACAAACAACAAGTATATATTTGTAAAAGCAAAACATGTTGGATCTTTCTATTTGCTTTATAGATATAACTTTAATAGTAGGGAAGAGTTACAAAATATCTATGAATAATATTACTTAAAGGGACAGTCAAGTCAAAATTTAAGTTTTGTGATTCAGATAGAGCAAGCAATTTTAAACAGCTTCCTAATTTACTTTTATCATCAAATTTGCTTTGTTCTCTTGGTATTCTTTGTTTAAAGCTAAACCTTGGTAGGCTCATATGCTAATTTCTAAGTCCTTGAAGGCTGCCTCTTATCTCAGTGCATTTTGACAGTTTTTCACAGCTAGACACTGCTAGTTCACATGTGACATATAGATAACATTGTTCTCACTCCCGTTGAGTTATTTATCAGTCAGCACTGATTGACTAAAATTAAAGTCTGCCAAAATAACTGAGATAAGGGGTAGTCTGCAAAGTCTTAGATACAAGGTAAACACAGAGGTAAAAAAGTGTATTAATATAACCGTGTTGGTTATGCAAAACTGGGGAATGGGTAATAAAGGGATTATCTAGTTTTGTTAAAAAAAAATAAAACTTTTTGTGTAGACTGTCCTTTTAAAGAGAGAGAAAGGTATTATGATGGGAAATACATTTTCCAAATATCAAAGACAGGGACATCAGCACTAAATAATTTATAAATTTATATCATACAAATTGTATTCATTAAATAAAAAAGTTTTATTTTATTTTAGAAATGTTTCCTTCACAAATGAAGAGACAGCTTTATTCAAACAGAACAAACAACAGGTTGTATTTTTCCTTTAAAGAACAGTAAATGTTGATATTGTTTTTTACTTGCATAGGTAGAGAATGCCCTTTTAATCACATGTATGAATACAACTAGTGTAAGTGCAGTAATAAAAATCTCTTTACTCAGCGGAAGAGGAAAAAGGCAGACATCAGCCTTATCATTATCTGTACATTGAATCACAGTAGGGAGAGAATTAAAAAAGTGCAGGTATAAGGGAGGCTAGGTGACTCATTATTGTAGGTATGTATACCAAAAAACTATTTGTATTGCCGCTATAAATGTACCCCAGGGTTTAAAACAATATTTAAGGCACACACTAAATATATGTGCTTACTTATTAAGGTTTAATGACCCTTTACAGATGCTGATCATTAGACACTGGTTATATAGTGCAAAACAGTTATGTAAGGGTTATAAGGGATATCAATGGCTTTGAAGTAGGTTACAATAAACAACTTTGGCATAACAAAGGAACCTATTATATTAGCCTTTCTTTATGGTTGCAGATAAGGCTGACACACTATGCTTCTATTTCGATCAGTGCTATTTTAATAAAAACATGTCAGTTGCTACAAATTGCCCACCTAAATTGCTGGTACTGAGACTAACTGTTTGTATTATTCTTCATACATCCATATACTAATTCCTTCCCTAAATTTTAAAATGTTAATTTAATAGACTATAGATTATGTTGTGATACTGCAACCACTTGCTATCAATCAGTAGCGGCCCTGGTGGAAAAAAAATTTAGGCCCCCCAAATGTAACTCAGTAGTAAGCAATATTATTAAAAGAACAGTCTAGTCAAAATTAAACTTTTATGATTCAGATAGGGCATGTCATTTTTTTTTATTTATTATTTTTATTTTTTTATTTATTATTCAACATAAGAACTTCCAACATTTTGTTACGCCATGCAAGACGCGATTTAAACATTTAACAAAAAATAATCTACAATCAAACTTGACTGTCTTAATGATGTAAATTAGATTCAATGTCTTAAAAAAAAAAAAGAAATAATATTAGCTTAAATTAAGCCCTAGTTCTTCTAGTTAATTTCTTTCAAGTTCTTTAGTTGATTTTTAAATCTACCTATAAACCCCACCCAACCCCCCACAAAACAACCCGACAGGAAGGGGAAAAAAAAAAAAAAAAAAAAACCCACAAGAGAAAGAAATTCCCCTTCTCAACCAATTCACTCCCCTTGTCCACCCAGGGGACTATATTTAACAAGGCCTCGTGGAGTATACACCTGAGCAACCTAATGGGTCAGTGCTCTCTACTAAAGTTATTACCAGGCTCCTAGAAGTATCAATTCAGAATTTCTAAACGGGAAAATTAGATCATTTATCTCCATATCCGGCAGAGATTTGATGAATACTGACCATTTATTAAAAAATTGTCTGATATCCTCTTCGTTGTCTAAATTAGTGTCTCTTTGTTCTAACAAACATTGTTTCTTTAAACAGTTTTTAATCTCTGGGATAGATGGTGGTGTCGTTAGCTTCCAGTTTTTAAAAATAAGGTATCTAGATGCCAGTATGGACAGAAGAATTAACTTGTCATTTATTTGATGTGAATTATGATTCGGTAGCCCAAATATAATTTGTGACTGTGTTATAGGTGGTGAAGAGATTTTAAGTGTTTTAGTAAGCCAGAAGTCTAGCTTCCGCCAAAAATATCTTATTTTAGGGCATTCCCAGACCATGTGCATTAAATCTGCTGCCGGCAATGAACATTTTGGGCAGTGATTGAAGCCATGATTGCGGATTTTACTGCCTTTTTTGGGGGTAAAATAAGAGTTGTGTATTAATCTGATATGTGACTCTCGCCAGGTAGCTGACAAGGTGGCCTGAGCCACTTTCTGGATTGATAATTGGATAGATTCAGTGTCAATATTAGAGTGAGGGATCATCTGGTTCCATAGTAGAGTAATCTTCTCTAGCTCTGAGTTCCCTTTACTGGAATTAATTAGTTGATAGCATAGTGAGATCGACCTCTGGCAATTTTCAAAGAGTTTTAACCAGCTTTCCAGTTTGTCCAAGGACCAAGTCCAACCTGTTTCTTTCATGAGCCCTGTGACAAAATGCTTTGTAGATATGCAAAAAAATCCTTGTTGTTGATTTTAAATTCTTTTTTTAATTCTTCAAAAGATTTAACGCATTTTCTCTCTTTATCAATCAGGTGTATGACCCTGTCCAGCCCCTGATTATGCCAGATCTTAAAGAGTGGCAAGCTTAGCCCTGCCGGAAATTGCGGATTACCCAGGAGTGGTAAAAATTGCGAGACTTTGCAGTTTAAAGATAAGAGTTCCCCCACTTTCCACCAGGCCTTCAGTGGACTCATGAAAGTTTTAAACAATTTAATTTCTCTTGGTAATTCTTTAGTTTGACAGTGAATTAATGCTGAAGGAATGTATGGATATGATATAGTTTCCTCTAGTAGACTATTTGTTACATAGTTACTGCGAAAAATCCAATCAGCGACTATTCGCACCAGGAAGGCATAATTATAGAAGCGAATATTGGGCAAGGCGAGGCCTCCATACTCTTTCGAGAGAGATAGTTTCTTTAAAGAAATCCTTGGTTTCTTCTCTTGCCAAATAAATTTGCTGAGTGCGCTGTTGAGTAAGCAAATATCCCTTTCCAGTATAATTAATGGGGTGTTCTGAAGTACATATAGAAGTTTTGGTAATAATACCATTTTAAATAGAGCTATCCGGCCAGAGATGGATATTGGAAGGCCCTGCCAATTTTTCAGTTTCTCCCTTATGCTTTTTAAGATTGGAGTGATATTGAGATCATATAACTCTGCAGGGTTAGAAGCGATAAAAATACCTAAGTATTTAAAAGAGTTTGTTGCCACGCTAAAGGGGATATTAGCGGGAGAATTGTTATTTTTTCTGAGCCATAGTAATTCTGATTTTGCTTGATTAATCTTGTAGCCTGAAAAGGATCCAAACCTAGCAGCGATGTCCAAGAATTTTGGTATACTGGTTTGAATGTCAGATAGATATAATAAGACATCGTCCGCATAGAGGGCTATTTTTATAATCTGATTACCTAATTTGATTCCTGGGAGATGATGTCTGACCATGATCGCCAGGGGCTCTATTGAGATGTTGAAGAGCAGGGGGGAGAGAGGGCAACCCTGTCAAGTCCCTCTTCCAAGAGTTATCTGTGGGGAGATAATGTTGTTCACAATCAGTCTTGTATATGGTTCTTTATATAAATTGGCAATAAATCTCGGGAACTCTCCCTTAAACCCAAATTTATTTAATGAAGTGAGCAGATGATCAAAGTGGATTGAGTCGAAAGCTTTTTCTGCATCTATTGAAACAATGGCTAGGTCAGGTGAGCCCTCCTCCCCCCGGCTCCCCGACATCACATTAAAATATTCAGTTGTGACCAAGGCCTCTCTGATTTTTGCAGAGGAATTTCTCTTAAATAAGAATCCAGCCTGATCTGGATGGATAATATTGGCCAGTGATAACTTTAAGCGCCTGGCGAGAATGGCACAGAAACTTTTGTAGTCCACATTTAAGAGGGCTATCGGTCTATAAGATTCCTTTAGTGAGGGATCCTTCCCACCTTTCAAGATTAAAATCGTATTAGAGGGAGAGAAGGAAGTAGCAACTGGCTCTCCCTTAGAATACATGCTATTGTATAAATTGTTGAGGTAGGGCGTTATCTCAGTGTTCAGAATTTTAAAGAACTCGTTCGGCATGCAATCTGGGCCTGGTGATTTGTTGGAAGGGAGATCTGAAATGACCTTTGTGATCTCAGTCTCTAGTATTGGGGCATTAAGCGTTTCAAGCAGGTCAGCTGAAATTTTAGGATGGGAAATTTCATTCCAAAATTGCCTTTCCTGTAGAAGATCCGAGCTTCTATAGGAATCAAGATCCTGATAATAGCTGAGAAATGCTTGAGCAATCTCTTCAGGTTTTTCTAAGGAGACACCATCCTGCTGTACAAACTCAATGAAAGATGATTTTTTCTCTTTTTTAACTAGAGAAGTTTGGCGAGAAGTTTACCAGATTTGTTCCCAAATCTGTATAGTCTAGCTTGGAGTTTTAAGTCTCTCTGTGTTTCCTGGAAGACCGCGAAGGTGTCCCCGGCATTCTTAGCTCTGATGTATTTTGCCCAGTTTCTTGGAGAATTTTCCAAAAGGTAGGAGTTATAAGAGTTGATTATTGAATTAGTGATTTCCTTTTCTCTTAATCTTATTTTCCTCAGTCTCATAGCACTGTAGGCTATTATTTCCCCCCTAAGAACAGCCTTCGCGGCCTCCCAGAAAACTAGAGGTGAGTCTATATGATCTTGATTATGATGAACATAATCAGCAAACTTGATTTTAAGCCAATTCTTGAATTTCAAGTCTGATACGAGAAATGAGGGAAAGATAAAGCGTATTGCTCTATTTTTGAGCTGGTTCAGTTGGAACTCTACAAAGATTGGACCATGGTCTGAGAGGAAGATGGGAAGAATACCTGTCTTCACCTCTGACCTAGACACGTTATCGTTAATGAGGAGTAGATCAATCCTGGACAGCGTCTTGTGAGCCCTAGATAAACAGGTGAAGTCCCTAGCATCGGGATTCTGAAGTCTCCATATATCCTTAATTGCCAGATTTTGCATAATTGATTTCAGTAGTTTGGCTTCTAAGTTATCTCTTTTTTGCTTGGTTGATTTTGTCATAAGTCTAAATCTGTCCAATGGACAGTTAGGAGCCATATTAAAGTCTCCACCAAGAACCAGATGACCCTCTTGAACAGAAAGAATCAGCCTGTATTTTGGACCAGAAAGCTGGATCAAGCTTATTAGGGGCGTAAACATTACATAAGGTATAAATCTCTTTGCCAATTTTTATCTTTATCAGCACAAATCTGCCGTGCGTATCTGCTTCACTGTAAATAGCCTCTGAATTTATTTTTTTCCCTATCAAAATGGCCACCCCTCTTTTTCTTCCCACACCTGGGGAGAAAAAAAATTCTTTCACCCATGTAGCCTTAAGTTTTAGGGACTCTTCTTGGGTCAGGTGAGTCTCTTGTATGAATGCTATGTTAGTACTTAATTTTCTTAAGTGTGTGAGAATGGATTTTCTTTTGATGGGGGTGGAGATTCCACCCACATTCCACGACACTACTTTAAGGTTTTCCATCTAAGCGAACAAGAGTGGTGTCCCACAGGGTGGAAGAGGGGAGGAAGAGGGGGAGGGGAGAAGGGAGAAACAGAAGAGAGAGGAAGAAGAAAGAAAAAAAAAAAGGAAAAAAAAGGGGACAAGGTAGAAGAAGAAGAATGTTCCAAGATCCCCCACTCACAGCATCCTGACTAACATGTTGCATAAAAAAAAGAAAAAGAGAATTTGCAGAGATTAAACATAAAAGGATACTACTGGCCTATTTTTAACCTGGCGATTGTCTGTCTAACAGATTGGATTCTTTTAAGTAATGTTCAACCTCTAAGATAGAATTAAAAACACGGGTGTTTACACCATCTATAATTTTCAATTTTGCTGGATAGATAATGGTGGCTTGGTGGCCTTGTTGAATTAATTTGGAGCAGATTGGGGCTAGTACTCTTTTCTTGGAGGATGTCTCGAATGAGAAATCCTGGATGAGGAGGATTTTAAGGTCCCCTATCAGTATGGGTTGATTCTTACGGAAGAATTGTAACAGTGTAACTTTATCTTGGAAATTCAAGAGCTTTGCAATCACAGGTCTAGGCCTGTGGTTCCCTTTGTTATCTGTCCAGGTTTTGCCTAACCTGTGCGCTCTTTCCACTATGATTTTAGGATAGTTAGGTGGCATTTTAAGTTGCGGAAGTGTTTCTGAGACAAAGACATTTAAGTTCTCATAGGTCCCATCCTCAGGAATTCCAATTATCCGTATATTGTTCCTACGGGCACGATTCTCAAGATCTTCTAATTTGGCTTGCATTGTAGCGATAGATAAGTTGGCTGTTTCAAGATTGGCACTATAAAGTGTGGTCAGATCTTCCAGATCTGAGACCCTTTGTTCAACTTCGATGATTCTATTGGCAAATTGTCTAAATTCTTGTGACAGTAATGTGAGATCTTGCTTGATCTCAATCTTAAGTGTGTCAAAATTAGGTGTCAAGGCCTCTGAAATTTAAGTGACCAAAATTTGCATGTTGAAAGTGTCAGATGGTGGAGGTAGTATAACCGGGATTTGAGGCTCAGGCAGGGCGTCTGAGGTGTTTTTAGCTCTTCTATCTCTTTGCCTTGCCGCCATCGTTGGTGAGGGAGTCTTTGAGTGAGTGTGAAAAAATTTATCCATGTGCACCAGTGACAAAAAAAACAAGGAAAAATACTTGCTGAAGGGAGAGTCCTCCCAGTGACTAGCCAGCTAAATTAACGGGAGAATTGTGAGGATAAGGAGTGAGGAAGTGAAAGGAAGGTGCGAGTGAGAGGGCGTCGATATTTAATAGTGAAGTGAATAGGACTCGCTCGCCCCGCCGAAGCGGTGATGGCAGCAGGGAAGGGGTATGATCAGAACAGCCCTTTACTTCAATGTAAAAACTAAACACGGATAGGACCCAGAGAACTATATAGTCAGGTTAAACAAGCAGACACTTCCTGTAGGATAGATTTAAAGAGAAAAGGAGTTTGACCTTGAATTTATTTCCTTATTTCCTCCCTAGGGACACAAGCGGTACTTATAGCAAGGGATGCGTAAAGTTTTATACTCTGCCAGATATTTATCCGGCAGAGCCTGGGATAGATTAATTTCAAGGTATACTTAGTTATGGGACTTACATGTTACCTTTCAGGGTCTTTAATATTTTTATAAAGAAGGTAAATACCGTAAGCTTCCAGTTTAACTAGTCTACTCTGCTGTATAAACCCCTTAGAGTTAGGCTTTCTTTAACCTTTAGCAGGAATAAGTCAGAAATTTAGCTGTCAGTCAGTATACATACTAGACATAAAAAACATGCAGTACTTCCTTGGAATACAGCCTCTAGTAAAAAGAGTAATTTGCAATGATAGATAAATGCTGTGTATGAATTAAGTCAGCCTATACTCAATATAGGATGATTACCCTGATGAGCAGTAGTAATATTATTAAAGAATCTCTTAACAGCAATGGGCTAGCTGTAATACAAAAATAGGCCTGACAAGCCTAGAATTAAGTAGAAATTGGTAAACTGATGGATCTAGTTTAAGATATCCCTAAGTAAGTACAGTAAACTTAATTCTGAATAAAAATAAAAAAAGAAGGGACTAATGGGGGCCTTTGCAGTGTTTATAGCAAAAAAGAAAACAAAAATGCAGAATATAAATTCTGGCTTAGATTTGCCAGAGAAAACCTAGGGTAGACCACTATTAGGCTTCCCTCATTAGTCTCGCCATAGCTAAGGCAGTCAAGATCTTATAAGTCAATGCACATCCTGCACACGCAGGGAGTTAGTTTAAATATAAACCCTTTTTGACTAACAAGATTTAAATCATCAGTTAAGTTGTTGTAAAAAAACTGGGGTTAGATTAACCAATACTCAAATATAGTAAATATTGAAGCGTGATAACAGTGTACAGAGTTTCCTTTTGCAACAGGGAACAAAATATGACAAGAGAGTAGGTCATATCCCATATCCTTTTCCGGCTTCGCCCAGTGGCGGCAATAACCCCTGAGAGGAGATATAACAGCTAGTCCTATTCCATTTCTTCATTAGCCCAGCTTCCTTTTGGTTTTTCTTTTTTTCTATTTTCTTTTTATTGGCTCCGCTCCCCTACCTTTCCCTTTCCTTCCCCCTCCTTGCATCAATTTCATTTCTTCTTACAACAGGAATGGTGTACATTACTACCCCAAATCCCCTCCCTCAATTCTGTACCCCTATGAGCTTACCACGTAGGCGAAGGAAAATATATCCTGTAGAAAACTATTTACATGTTTCACGTATGTCTATTTGTGTCTTTTCCTCATGTCCATTTCTTTTATGCCCAAGATAACTAACTTTATCTCATTTTGATGGAAAGAGAGTAGGTCATATCCCATATCCTTTTCCGGTTTCACCCAGTGGCGGCAATAACCCCTGAGAGGAGATATAACAGCTAGTCCTATTCCATTTCTTCATTAGCCCAGCTTCCTTTTGGTTTTTCTTTTTTTCTATTTTCTTTTTATTGGCTCCGCTCCCCTACCTTTCCCTTTCCTTCCCCCTCCTTGCATCAATTTAATTTCTTCTTACAACAGGAACGGTGTACATTACTACCCAAAATCCCCTCCCTCAATTCTGTACCCCTATGAGCTTACCACGTAGGCGAAGGAAAATATATCCTGTAGAAAACTATTTACATGTTTCAAGTATGTCTATTTGTGTCTTTTCCTCATGTCCATTTCTTTTATGCCCAAGATAACTAACTTTATCTCATTTTGATGGACGCATTTTCAAATTTATTTAGATCATATGATATACTATATTGAAAAGCTATATATGTTTGTCATGATCTAAGCTAGATATATGAGATTTATATTCTAGATCTGTTAAGAATACATGTGACCATTAAGAATACTTATGTGACTATTCCATATCTGTGTTCAAAAGGTTTGATTATTATTGATATTCTGGAAATTATCATGTATTTTCATATCTGAACAAGTTATGTTCTTACTATACTGTACCAAGCCCAAAAGTGGCTATAGACCTAATCTACCTACCTCCACGAGTCTATATATTATACCATGGTCCAAGAGAGACCTACATTCTTCAGAGGAGGTTTACATCAGTATAAAAATTAGGATATCACTATCTTTGCCTATTATATCCCGAATCTATATTTACCGGGTTATACATTGGTTTGTCTTTTTTGCTTGTCTGCGTTTGTCTTTTTACTATTGTGAACGATATCCCAATGTTTGTAATACTTCAGTGTTGGCATATTTCATACGCTGTATATGTTTATAATATCCTTAATAAAAATTTCTTTAAAATTTTTTAAAAAAAATATGACAATAAAGCAAGTATACAGGTGTAACAGTATAGCAATGTATCAATATAGCAGACCTGTTAGAAAACCATGTAGATGAGAAAGAGAAAAGGCACAACAACAGAAAATAAAAAAAAAAGAAGAAAAACAGCCTCTTCAATGTATTTTAAAGTGACCCAGAGTCTTGTTTTTGTAAAGTCATTATTTTTAAATGAAACGTTACTCAGTCTGGAGTATTTCACAAGGGATTTGCTGCAGAACCATGGATGGAGAGCTTGTACAATGTCCTCAATAATTAAAGGGCAAGGAGGGAGCAGAAGTTTGTGAGCATATAAGCATAAAAAGTTCAGAGAGTGTCTCTCGCTTATCTTCACACTCAAGCCCTTGTTGCTCTCAATATTAGCTGATTTAAAGTAGAGTAAAGTAATTCCTAGGGCTGTTCTTTTATCCCCTTGCTGCAGTCGAAGACTATTCCCACAAATAATTTATCACCAGCGTGACTGGCAAACTCACCCCCTCCTAGGAAATCCTACCAACGGTCAGCCTCCGTGATAGCCTGCAGAACGTTGTCGGGCGATTCCAGCCCAGAAGTCGCATCAACACTCCTGTGTCGGCTCTCCAGCCGAGGACCGCGCTCAGCTCCCCCCATGCAGCACCGGTGGGGGGGGGAGTGGGCGGCGCCGCGTCGGGCGGCCGAGCAGCACAGGAACAAGCTGTAGACCGGGTCCACGCTCCTGACCGGGCCCAGCTCCCTCCCGTGCAGCACCGGTGGGGGAGGGAGAGGGACGAGCCCCAGCCGACAGGACCGGCAAAGATATCAGGTGCGGCAAAGCGATGATTTGTGTTGTAGGCTTTCACGCTAGGCTGTCAGGGGATGGCAAGTGCGGGGAGGGGGAGGGCTAGAGTCCGCAGAAAACGTCTCAGCTCCAAGGAGAAGAGGCAACCAGTGAAGTTAGACTGTTTAATTGTTTATAGCAGAGGGCAGACCAGCGTAGTAAAGCTAGGTGTAATGAGAGACACCTTTAGCTTTGTTTAAGGTCAGTAGGTTGTAGGAATGTTACCTAATGGCCAGGCAGCTGGTGAGTAGGGTAAAGCAGTGGGATGGTGTGCCACTGTCCAGGGTTCCGGAGTGGTTCTTGTGACTATCCAAAGGGAAGCCCCTAACCAGGGGCAGGCGCGAAAAGAGCACCGCCAAAGTCCAGGAGACTGGAGAAACGAGCTCCTCCACCGGAAACCACAAGGGTATGTGATCTAGAACATGCAATTTTTCAGGGCATGTCGTTTTAAACAACTTTCCAATTTACTTTTATCATCAAATTGGACAATTTTTCACAATTAGAGGGTGTTAGTTCATGTGTGCCCTATAGATAACATTGTGCTCATGCATGTGGAGTTACTTATGAGAGGGCACTGATTGACTAAAATGCAAATATGTCAAAAGAACTGAAGGGGGCAGTCTGCAGAGGCTTAGATACAAGGTAATCACAGTAGTAAAAAGTATATTATTATAAATGTGTTGGTTATGCAAAACTGGGGAATTGGTAATAAAGGGATTATCTATCTTTTTAAACAATAACAATTCGGAAGTAGACTGCCCCTTTAATATATATGCTGCTCTGTGTAATAATTTTGGAGATAGATAGATAAACCTTCACTTATAAAATGCTCCCTTGCATTAGGATTGTACACATTCTGCACACACTTATGCATAGACTGGCTGCTATGTGCCCCCCAGCACTTGGGCCCTGGTGCCACCACACCAACTGCACAAATGGTAGTTCCACCCCTGTTATTCACTGTTAATCGTTTTAGTAGTCACTGCAGTAAAAAAAATTAAGTTATATAATTTCTGTCTGATAAAAACATAAATTATGCTTACCTGATAACTTAATTTCCTTCTGTATGAGGAGAGTCCACGGCATCATTCCTTACTGTTGTGAAATACGGAACCTGGCCACCAGGAGGAGGCAAAGACACCCCACCCAAAGGCTTAAATACTCCCCCGACTTCCCTCATATCCCAGTCATATTGCCAAGGGAACAAGGAACAGTAGGAGAAATATCAGGGTATAAATGGTGCCGGAAGAGAAAAACAAATTTTGGTCCGCCCATCGGAGTATACGGGCAGGGGCCGTGGGCTCTCCTCATACAGAAGGAAATTATATTATCAGGTAAGCATAATTAATGTTTTCCTTCTTAATATGAGTAGAGTCCACGGCATCATTCATTATTGTTGGGAAAACTATATTCAAGCTCTAGGGGACACTGAATGATAACGGGAGGGGTAAAGGAAATGCGGACCCTAATCTGAGGGCACCACAACCTGTAAAACCTCTCCCCCAAAAGCTGCTTCAGCCAAAACAAAAACGTCAAACTTGTAGAATTTTGAAAAAGTATGTAAGGAGCATCAGGTAGCTAGCTGCCTTACAAATCTGATCCATAGAGGCCTAGTTTTTAAAGGCCCAAGAGGAAGCCACTGTTCTAGTGGAATGAGCCGTAACCCTCTGAGGAGGTTTAAGTCCTGCTGACTAGCAAGCTAAGCGTATAACACTCCTCAACTAAAAAGATAAGGAAGTCAATGAAGCCTTCAGATCCTTAAGCTTCCAAGAATAGATAACAAACAAGGAAGATGTTTGTCTAAAATCCTTAGTAGCATGAAGATAAAACTTCAAAGCTCAAACCACATCCAGATTATGAAGTAAACGTTCCTTCGAAGAAGAAGGATTAGGACATAAGGAAGGAACCACAATTTCCTGATTGATGTTACGATCAGACACCACCATAGGAAGAAAACCCAAGCGGGTATGTAAAACAGCCTTATCAGTGTGGAACACCAGATATTGAGGCTCACATTGCAAGGCAGCCATTTGAGAAACTCTGCGTGCCGACGCAATAGCCAATAGAAAAAGAACCTTCCAGGGCAACAACTTAATGTTAACCAAATGCTTAGGCTCACACAGAGCCCGTTGGAAAATTTTAAGAACAAGATTCAAACTCCAAGGTGGAGCATTAGATCTAAACACAGGACTGATCCTGATCAGAGCCTTAAAGAAGGATTGCACGTCAGGGAGCTCCGCAAGCCTCTTGTGCAGCAAAACAGAAAGGACTGAAATCTGTCCCCTCAGGGAACTGGCTGAAAGGCCCTTCTCCAGACCCTCCTGGAGAAAGGAAAGAATTCTGGCAGCCTTGACCCTATGCAAGGCGAAACCACGCTCTTCATACCAGAATAAGTAAGCTCTCCGCACCTTATGATAGATGCAATGAGTAACATAAGAGTGTCAATAACCCTCTCAGAAAAACCTCTTTTGGCTAAGACTAAGCGTTCTATCTCCATGCAGTCAGCCTCAGAGGATCTAGATTTTGATGAACAAAAGGACCCTGTTACAGCAGATCCGTGCGACAAGGTAACTTCCACGGAGGAGATGAGAACATCCCCACCAGATCCGCGAATCACATCCATCGCGGCCACAACGGAGCAGTCAGTATCACTGATGCATGCTTTTGCTTGATGCAGGCCACTACACGAAGGAGAAGTGGTAACGGTGGAAAAAAAATAATTTATGTAAGAACTTACCTGATAAATTAATTTCTTTCATAGTGGCAAGAGTCCATGAGCTAGTGACGTATGGAATATACATTCCTACCATGAGGGGGCAAAGTTTCCCAAACCTCAAAATGCCTATAAATACACCTCCACCACACTCATACCTTAGTTTAACGTATAGTCAAGTAGTGAGGTGTAAAAAGGAGTAAAAAAGCATACAAAAAGAGGAACTGGAAAAAATAATGTGCTTTTTTACAAAAAAATCATAACCATCAAAAAATAGGGTGGGTCTCATGGACTCTTGCCACTACGAAAGAAATGAATTTATCATGTAAGTTCTTACATACATTATGTTTTCTTTCATGTAAGTGGCAAGAGTCCATGAGCTAGTGACGTATGGGATATAATACCCAAGATGTGGAAGTACACAGAGTCACTAGAGAGGGAGGGATAAAATAAAAACAGCTATTTCCGCTGAGAAATTAAATCCAAATATTAATTAAGTTTTCCATAAAAACTATAACAAACTCAAAGCATAGGCACTAGAATCAAACTGAGACAGCTGCCTGAAGAACCCTTCTACCAAAGAATGCTTCAGAAGAAGCAAACACATCAAAAAGGTAAAATGTTAGTAAAAACACCATGGAAAGAAAAACCTTTGAAATGAAAATGATAATGCACTTCAACTTGCTAAATTCTGGACTAAATGTGGACTCTGGTTTCTTAACCCAGTATCAAATTTTTTTGTAATGTACTTTTCATATACTGTAGTCAATTACATTGTATATTCCACACTCTCTATGCATAGGTACGCAGGTAAGACTATGTCCACACTTTTGTCATTATTATTATTCCCCTTTTTTTTTTTTTTTTCTCCTTTTTTTACTATCTTATATTCCCATCTTTATTTATATTGATTCTATGTTGATATATAACTTTATGTCAGTATATGCTTTGTGTATAACCATATATTTCCCCTGCCTGTTATCTTTTACTGACACTATCTGCCTGTCTTCTAAACCCCCATATGATTTTTACGACACCCCTGCCTGTGTTTTAAGATATAATCTGTAAATTCCATCAAATTAGTATTGCTTCAGACTTGAAAAAGGAAGACACTCTTCCGAAAGCTTGTCATCTTATAAATGTATAGTTAGTCCAATAAAAAAGTATCAGTTTCAATGCAATACTCTTGTTATTTTGATATAGTAAAAATATACAAAGAAGATCAAGCTGCTGCTATGCAAATATGATCAACTGAAGCTTCATTCTTGAAAACCCAAGATATAGCGACTGATCTAGTAGAATGAGCTGTAATACGCTGAGGCGAATACTGCTACTCCTCCAAATAAGCTTTGAAAATCAAAAGCTCTGACCAAGATGCCAAGGAAGTGGCAGAAGCTTTCAGACCAGAAAAAATAACAAATAGACTAGAAGTCTTACTGAAATCTAAGTAGTTTCAACATAATATTGCAACATTCTTACCACATTCAAAGAATGTAAAGACCTCTTAGGAGTATTCCTAGGGATAGGACACAAAGAAGAAACAATAATCTCTCTATTAATGTTGTTAAAAGTTCACAACCTAATGCAAAAAAAATGTAAGACATCTCTCACAAAACAACTTATCTTGATGGAAATCAGATAAGGAGACACAAGAGAGAACAGACAATTCAGAAACTCTTCTAGCAGAAGAGAAAACCAAAGAAATAACACTTTTCAAGAAAGTAGATAAATAACCAAAGAATGCAGAGACTCCAAAGGAAAAACCTGCAAAAACTTAAAAACCAAATCGAGACTCCAAGGAGAAGAAATTGATTTAATAACAGGCCTGATATGAAACAAAACCTGAACCAAACAGTGAAAATCAGGAAGCTTAACAATCTGTTTATGAAATAAGACAAAAAAAGCAGAGATTTTTTCTTTTCAAAGGATTTGCATACAAAAACCTAAATTCAGATCATCCTGAAGAAACTGTAAAATCCTAGGAATTCAAAATAATACCAAGAATAATCATAAGTGGAAGTTCTCATAGGTCCCATCCTCAGGAATTCCAATTATCCGTATATTGTTCCTACGGGCACGATTCTCAAGATCTTCTAATTTGGCTTGCATTGTAGCGATAGATAAGTTGGCTGTTTCAAGATTGGCACTATGAAGTGTGGTCAGATCTTCCAGATCTGAGACCCTTTGTTCAACTTCGATGATTCTATTGGCAAATTGTCTAAATTCTTGTGACAGTAATGTGAGATATTGCTTGATCTCAATCTTAAGTGTGTCAAAATTAGGTGTCAAGGCCTCTGAAATTTAAGTGACCAAAATTTGCATGTTGAAAGTGTCAGATGGTGGAGGTAGTATAACCGGGATTTGAGGCTCAGGCAGGGCGTCTGAGGTGTTTTTAGCTCTTCTATCTCTTTGCCTTGCCGCCATCGTTGGTGAGGGAGTCTTTGAGTGAGTGTGAAAAAATTTATCCATGTGCACCAGTGACAAAAAAAACAAGGAAAAATACTTGCTGAAGGGAGAGTCCTCCCAGTGACTAGCCAGCTAAATTAACGAGA
This sequence comes from Bombina bombina, assembly GCF_027579735.1. Taxonomy (NCBI): domain Eukaryota; kingdom Metazoa; phylum Chordata; class Amphibia; order Anura; family Bombinatoridae; genus Bombina; species Bombina bombina. The sequence goes on along the minus strand of NC_069502.1, from coordinate 1,110,582,649 downwards.
GAATTGTGAGGATAAGGAGTGAGGAAGTGAAAGGAAGGTGCGAGTGAGAGGGCGTCGATATTTAATAGTGAAGTGAATAGGACTCGCTCGCCCCGCCGAAGCGGTGATGGCAGCAGGGAAGGGGTATGATCAGAACAGAATGTAGTATCCCAGAAGGGGATACAAAAAAGGTGCGCTGATGGTTTTGAAAAAACGGGGCGGGAAAAAATGGGAGTGACAAATAGCTCCGCACTCAAATTGAAAAGCAAACGATGCAACAAAGAATGAAAACATACAAATATGAAAAATAAAAAATGCAACAAAACTGAAAACAAAAATCTTCTAGGACAGAGTGATAGTTATCATAGATATAATACCAAGTCCCAATGTGTTAAAATCCGGTGTCTTGGTCCATAGAAAACAGATAGCCGCCAGGAGGTGATTGTGGCGGGGCAGCTCCTCTTGATCCCAGAGAGCGGGTGGGTATTACTGAGGCAGAAAAAGGAAAAAAAAAAGAGGGCGCCAATAGTGTGATAATGTTTGGTTCACAGCAGATAATAAAACACAAATATTGCGCTTACCAAAACAAGTTGCACTGAACTCTGACCAGTGCTGTATCGCCTGCTGGCACTTTACTCAGCGGCCAGTACACTGTGTATAGGCATGTATCCTCCAGGTACTCCGTGGATTCAACTCAAGGATGTATATACCTTAGAAAGTAGAGAGGAGACTCCACATAGTGTAATATGTTTTTTCAAAAAGATGGAGGAAACATGTATTATGCTTACCAAAGGAATTGGCACTGTTCTGTGACCAGTGCGATCTCGCCTGCTAGCACCTTATACAGCGGCTAGTATACTGTGTGTTGGTTTGTCCTCTCTGTAAAAGGCCTTTTAAATTTTACCTGGAAGCTGTCCAAATTTTATTCAATTTTATGTTAGTGCCGTTAAGTTACAGACTACCTTAACTACTTAAATAGTAACAACCATTATACACCTGGTTGTTACAATATAACAGACATTTTATTACTAAGTAACGTGTACGGCTAAAACTACAGACCTTTTACAGAGAGGACAAACCAACACACAGTATACTAGCCGCTGTATAAGGTGCTAGCAGGCGAGATCGCACTGGTCACAGAACAGTGCCAATTCCTTTGGTAAGCATAATACATGTTTCCTCCATCTTTTTGAAAAAACATATTACACTATGTGGAGTCTCCTCTCTACTTTCTAAGGTATATACATCCTTGAGTTGAATCCACAGAGCACCTGGAGGATACATGCCTATACACAGTGTACTGGCCGCTGAGTAAAGTGCCAGCAGGCGATACAGCACTGGTCAGAGTTCAGTGCAACTTGTTTTGGTAAGCGCAATATTTGTGTTTTATTATCTGCTGTGAACCAAACATTATCACACTATTGGCGCCCTCTTTTTTTTCCTTTTTCTATGATCAGAACAGCCCTTTACTTCAATGTAAAAACTAAACACGGATAGGACCCAGAGAACTATATAGTCAGGTTAAACAAGCAGACACTTCCTGTAGGATAGATTTAAAGAGAAAAGGAGTTTGACCTTGAATTTATTTCCTTATTTCCTCCCTATTGCACAGAAAACCGATAGGGACACAAGCGGTACTTATAGCAAGGGATGCGTAAAGTTTTATACTCTGCCAGATATTTATCCGGCAGAGCCTGGGATAGATTAATTTCAAGGTATACTTAGTTATGGGACTTACATGTTACCTTTCAGGGTCTTTAATATTTTTATAAAGAAGGTAAATACCGTAAGCTTCCAGTTTAACTAGTCTACTCTGCTGTATAAACCCCTTAGAGTTAGGCTTTTTTTAACCTTTAGCAGGAATAAGTCAGAAATTTAGCTGTCAGTCAGTATACATACTAGACATAAAAAACATGCAGTACTTCCTTGAAATACAGCCTCTAGTAAAAAGAGTAATTTGCAATGATAGATAAATGCTGTGTATGAATTAAGTCAGCCTATACTCAATATAGGATGATTACCCTGATGAGCAGTAGTAATATTATTAAAGAATCTCTTAACAGCAATGGGCTAGCTGTAATAAAAAAATAGGCCTGACAAGCCTAGAATTAAGTAGAAATTGGTAAACTGATGGATCTAGTTTAAGATATCCCTAAGTAAGTACAGTAAACTTAATTCTGAATAAAAATAAAAAAAGAAGGGACTAATGGGGGCCTTTGCAGTGTTTATAGCAAAAAAGAAAACAAAAATTCAGAATATAAATTCTGGCTTAGATTTGCCAGAGAAAACCTAGGGTAGACCACTATTAGGCTTCCCTCATTAGTCTCGCCATGGCTAAGGCAGTCAAGATCTTATAAGTCAATGCACATCCTGCACACGCAGGGAGTTAGTTTAAATATAAACCCTTTTTGACTAACAAGATTTAAATCATCAGTTAAGTTGTTGTAAAAAAACTGGGGTTAGATTAACCAATACTCAAATATAGTAAATATTGAAGCGTGATAACAGTGTACAGAGTTTCCTTTTGCAACAGGGAACAAAATATGACAAGAGAGTAGGTCATATCCCATATCCTTTTCCGGCTTCGCCCAGTGGCGGCAATAACCCCTGAGAGGAGATATAACAGCTAGTCCTATTCCATTTCTTCATTAGCCCAGCTTCCTTTTGGTTTTTCTTTTTTTCTATTTTCTTTTTATTGGCTCCGCTCCCCTACCTTTCCCTTTCCTTCCCCCTCCTTGCATCAATTTCATTTCTTCTTACAACAGGAATGGTGTACATTACTACCCCAAATCCCCTCCCTCAATTCTGTACCCCTATGAGCTTACCACGTAGGCGAAGGAAAATATATCCTGTAGAAAACTATTTACATGTTTCACGTATGTCTATTTGTGTCTTTTCCTCATGTCCATTTCTTTTATGCCCAAGATAACTAACTTTATCTCATTTTGATGGAAAGAGAGTAGGTCATATCCCATATCCTTTTCCGGTTTCACCCAGTGGCGGCAATAACCCCTGAGAGGAGATATAACAGCTAGTCCTATTCCATTTCTTCATTAGCCCAGCTTCCTTTTGGTTTTTCTTTTTTTCTATTTTCTTTTTATTGGCTCCGCTCCCCTACCTTTCCCTTTCCTTCCCCCTCCTTGCATCAATTTAATTTCTTCTTACAACAGGAACGGTGTACATTACTACCCAAAATCCCCTCCCTCAATTCTGTACCCCTATGAGCTTACCACGTAGGCGAAGGAAAATATATCCTGTAGAAAACTATTTACATGTTTCAAGTATGTCTATTTGTGTCTTTTCCTCATGTCCATTTCTTTTATGCCCAAGATAACTAACTTTATCTCATTTTGATGGACGCATTTTCAAATTTATTTAGATCATATGATATACTATATTGAAAAGCTATATATGTTTGTCATGATCTAAGCTAGATATATGAGATTTATATTCTAGATCTGTTAAGAATAAATGTGACCATTAAGAATACTTATGTGACTATTCCATATCTGTGTTCAAAAGGTTTGATTATTATTGATATTCTGGAAATTATCATGTATTTTCATATCTGAACAAGTTATGTTCTTACTATACTGTACCAAGCCCAAAAGTGGCTATAGACCTAATCTACCTACCTCCACGAGTCTATATATTATACCATGGTCCAAGAGAGACCTACATTCTTCAGAGGAGGTTTACATCAGTATAAAAATTAGGATATCACTATCTTTGCCTATTATATCCTGAATCTATATTTACCGGGTTATACATTGGTTTGTCTTTTTTGCTTGCCTGCGTTTGTCTTTTTACTATTGTGAACGATATCCCAATGTTTGTAATACTTCAGTGTTGGCATATTTCATACGCTGTATATGTTTATAATATCCTTAATAAAAAACATAATTTATGCTTACCTGATAAATTCCTTTCTTCTGTTGTGTGATCAGTCCACGGGTCATCATTACTTCTGGGATATAACTCCTCCCCAACAGGAAATGCAAGAGGATTCACCCAGCAGAGCTGCATATAGCTCCTCCCCTCTACGTCAGTCCCAGTCATTCGACCAAGAATCAACGAGAAAGGAGTAACCAAGGGTGAAGTGGTGACTGGAGTATAATTTAAAAGATATTTACCTGCCTTAAAACAGGGCGGGCCGTGGACTGATCACACAACAGAAGAAAGGAATTTATCAGGTAAGCATAAATTATGTTTTCTTCTGTTATGTGTGATCAGTCCACGGGTCATCATTACTTCTGGGATACCAATACCAAAGCAAAAGTACACGGATGACGGGAGGGATAGGCAGGCTCATTATACAGAAGGAACCACTGCCTGAAGAACCTTTCTCCCAAAAATAGCCTCCGAAGAAGCAAAAGTGTCAAATTTGTAAAATTTGGAAAAAGTATGAAGCGAAGACCAAGTTGCAGCCTTGCAAATCTGTTCAACAGAGGCCTCATTCTTAAAGGCCCAAGTGGAAGCCACAGCTCTAGTGGAGTGAGCTGTAATTCTTTCAGGAGGCTGCTGTCCAGCAGTCTCATAGGCTAAACGTATTATGCTACGAAGCCAAAAAGAGAGAGAGGTAGCAGAAGCTTTTTGACCTCTCCTCTGTCCAGAATAAACGACAAACAGGGAAGAAGTTTGGCGAAAATCTTTAGTTGCCTGCAAGTAGAACTTGAGGGCACGAACTACATCCAGATTGTGTAGAAGACGTTCCTTCTTTGAAGAAGGATTTGGACACAAGGATGGAACAACAATCTCTTGATTGATATTCCTGTTAGTGACTACCTTAGGTAAGAACCCAGGTTTAGTACGCAGAACTACCTTGTCTGAGTGAAAAATCAGATAAGGAGAATCACAATGTAAGGCTGATAACTCAGAGACTCTTCGAGCCGAGGAAATAGCCATTAAAAACAGAACTTTCCAAGATAACAATTTTATATCAATGGAATGAAGGGGTTCAAACGGAACACCCTGTAAAACGTTAAGAACTAAGTTTAAACTCCATGGCGGAGCAACAGCTTTAAACACAGGCTTGATCCTAGCTAAAGCCTGACAAAAGGCCTGGACGTCTGGATTTTCTGACAGACGCCTGTGTAACAAGATGGACAGAGCTGAAATCTGTCCCTTTAATGAACTAGCTGATAAACCCTTTTCTAAACCTTCTTGTAGAAAGGACAATATCCTAGCGATCCTAACCTTACTCCAGGAGTAATGTTTGGATTCGCACCAGTATAGGTATTTACGCCATATTTTATGGTAAATCTTTCTGGTAACAGGCTTCCTAGCCTGTATCAGGGTATCAATAACCGACTCAGAAAAACCACGTTTTGATAAAATCAAACGTTCAATTTCCAAGCAGTCAGCTTCAGAGAAGTTAGATTTTGATGTTTGAATGGACCCTGTATCAGAAGGTCCTGTCTTAGAGGTAGAGACCAAGGCGGACAGGATGACATGTCCACTAGATCTGCATACCAAGTCCTGCGTGGCCATGCAGGCGCTATTAGAATCACTGATGCTCTCTCCTGCTTGATTTTGGCAATCAATCGAGGAAGCAGCGGAAAGGGTGGAAACACATAAGCCATCCCGAAGTTCCAAGGTGCTGTCAAAGCATCTATCAGAACCGCTCCCGGATCCCTGGATCTGGACCCGTAGCGAGGAAGTTTGGCGTTCTGGCGAGACGCCATGAGATCTATCTCTGGTTTGCCCCAACGTCGAAGTATTTGGGCAAAGACCTCCGGATGAAGTTCCCACTCCCCCGGATGAAAAGTCTGGCGACTCAAGAAATCCGCCTCCCAGTTCTCCACTCCCGGGATGTGGATTGCTGACAGGTGGCAAGAGTGAGACTCTGCCCAGCGAATTATCTTTGATACTTCCACCATTGCTAGGGAGCTTCTTGTCCCTCCCTGATGGTTGATGTAAGCTACAGTCGTGATGTTGTCCGACTGAAACCTGGTGAACCTCATGAGTTGTTAATTGGGGCCAAGCTAGAAGGGCATTGAGAACTGCCCTCAATTCCAGAATGTTTATTGGAAGGAGACTCTCCTCCTGATTCCATAGTCCCTGAGCCTTCAGAGAATTCCAGACAGCGCCCCAACCTAGTAGGCTGGCGTCTGTTGTTACAATTGTCCAGTCTGGCCTGCTGAATGGCATCCCCCTGGACAGGTGTGGCCGATGAAGCCACCATAGAAGAGAATTTCTGGTCTCTTGATTCAGATTCAGAGTAGGGGACAAATCTGAGTAATCCCCATTCCACTGACTTAGCATGCATAATTGCAGAGGTCTGAGGTGTAGGCGTGCAAAAGGTACTATGTCCATTGCCGCTACCATTAAGCCGATCACCTCCATGCATTGAGCTACTGACGGGTGTTGAATGGAATGAAGGACACGGCATGCATTTTGAAGCTTTGTTAACCTGTCCTCCGTCAGGTAAATCTTCATTTCTACAGAATCTATAAGAGTCCCCAAGAATGGAACTCTTGTGAGAGGAAAAAGAGAACTCTTCTTTTCGTTCACTTTCCATCCATGCGACCTTAGAAATGCCAGAACTAACTCTGTATGAGACTTGGCAGTTTGAAAGCTTGAAGCTTGTATCAGAATGTCGTCTAGGTATGGAGCTACCGAAATCCCTCGCGGTCTTAGTACCGCCAGAAGGGCACCCAGAACCTTTGTGAAGATTCTTGGAGCCGTAGCCAATCCGAATGGAAGAGCTACAAACTGGTAGTGCCTGTCTAAGAAGGCAAACCTTAGATACCGGTGATGATCTTTGTGGATCGGTATGTGAAGGTAAGCATCCTTTAAATCCACTGTGGTCATGTACTGACCCTCTTGGATCATGGGTAAGATTGTCCGAATAGTTTCCATTTTGAACGATGGAACTCTTAGGAATTTGTTTAGAATCTTTAAATCTAAGATTGGCCTGAAAGTTCCCTCTTTTTTGGGAACCACAAACAGGTTTGAGTAGAACCCTTGTCCTTGTTCCGACCGCGGAACCGGATGGATCACTCCCATTATTAACAGATCTTGTACGCAGCGTAGAAACGCATCCTTCTTTATCTGGTTTGTTGACAACCTTGACAGATGAAATCTCCCCCTTGGGGGAGATAATATGAAGTCTAGAAGGTATCCCTGAGATATGATCTCTAGTGCCCAGGGATCCTGAACATCTCTTGCCCAGGCCTGGGCGAAGAGAGAGAGTCTGCCCCCCACTAGATCCGGTCCCGGATCGGGGGCTCTCGGTTCATGCTGTCTTTGGGGCAGCAGCAGGTTTCCTGGCCTGCTTGCTCTTGTTCCAGGACTGGTTAGGCTTCCAGCCTTGCCTGTAACGAGCAGCAGCTCCTTCCTGTTTTGGTGCAGTGGAGGTTGATGCTGCTCCTGTTTTGAAGTTCCGAAAGGGACGAAAATTAGACTGTCTAGCCTTAGCTTTGGCTTTGTCTTGAGGTAGGGCGTGGCCCTTACCTCCTGTAATGTCAGCGATAATCTCTTTCAAGCCGGGCCCAAATAAAGACTGCCCCTTGAAAGGTATATTAAGTAATTTGGACTTAGAAGTAACATCAGCTGACCAGGATTTTAGCCACAGCGCCCTACGTGCCTGTATGGCGAATCCTGAGTTCTTAGCCGTAAGTTTGGTTAAATGTACTACGGCCTCCGAAATGAAGGAATTAGCTAGTTTAAGGACTCTAAGCCTGTCCGTAATGTCGTCTAGCGTAGATGAACTAAGGTTCTCTTCAAGCGACTCAATCCAAAATGCTGCCGCAGCCGTAATCGGCGCGATACATGCAAGGGGTTGTAATATAAAACCTTGTTGAACAAACATTTTCTTAAGGTAACCCTCTAATTTTTTATCCATTGGATCTGAGAAAGCACAGCTATCCTCCACCGGGATAGTGGTACGCTTAGCTAAAGTAGAAACTGCTCCCTCCACCTTGGGGACCGTTTGCCATAAGTCCCGAGTGGTGGCGTCTATTGGAAACATCTTTCTAAATATTGGAGGGGGTGAGAACGGCACACCGGGTCTATCCCACTCCTTAGTAACAATTTCAGTTAGTCTCTTAGGTATAGGAAAAACGTCAGTACTCGCCGGTACCGCAAAGTATTTATCCAACCTACACAGTTTCTCTGGTATTGCAACGGTGTTACAATCGTTGAGAGCTGCTAAGACCTCCCCTAGTAGTACACGGAGGTTCTCCAATTTAAATTTAAAATTTGAAATATCTGAGTCCAATCTGTTTGGATCAGAACCGTCACCCACAGAATGAAGCTCTCCGTCCTCATGCTCTGCGAGCTGTGACGCAGTATCAGACATGGCCCTAGCATTGTCAGCGCACTCTGTTCTCACCCCAGAGTGATCACGCTTGCCTCTTAGTTCTGGTAATTTAGACAAAACTTCAGTCATAACAGTAGCCATATCTTGTAATGTTATCTGTAATGGCCGCCCAGATGTACTAGGCGCCAAAATATCACGCACCTCCCGGGCGGGAGATGCAGGTACTGCCGCGTGAGGCGAGTTAGTCGGCATAACTCTCCCCTCGCTGTTTGGTGAAATTTGTTCACATTGTACAGATTGACTTTTATTTAAAGTAGCATCAATACAGTTAGTACATAAATTTCTATTGGGCTCCACCTTGGCATTGGAACAAATGACACAGATATCTTCCTCTGAGTCAGACATGTTTAACACACTAGCAGAAAAACTTACAACTTGGTTATAATCTTTTTTAGCAAAAAACGTACTGTGCCTCAAAGAGGTACTAACGATTAAATGACAGTTGAAATAATGAACTGAAAAACAGTTATAGCATCAAACTTTAAAACCACAAAACTTTTAGCAAAGGTTTGCCATTAGTAAAATAACAATAATTAAATTTGACATAAAAAATACAAAGCAACGTTTTTATTCACAGTCACTATAAGAATTCTCACAGCTCTGCTGAGAGAATTTACCTCCCTTCAAAGAAGTTTGAAGACCCCTGAGATCTATCAGAGATGAACCGGATCATGCAGGAAATATAAAAGTAACTGACTGGTATTTTTTGATGCGTAGCAAAGAGCGCCAAAAACGGCCCCTCCCTCTCCCCCACAGCAGTGAAGAGAAACGAAACTGTCACAATTAAAGCAAAAAAACTGCCAAGTGGAAAATAATGCCCAAATATTTATTCACACAGTACCTCAGCAATGTAAACGATTCTACATTCCTCATTTTAACGGTATGGCAGGATTTTCTCATCAATTCCATTCAGAAAATAAAAACTGCTACATACCTCAATGCAGATTCATCTGCCCGCTGTCCCCTGATCTGAAGCCTTTACCTCCCTCAGATGGCCGAGAACAGCAATATGATCTTAACTACTCCGGTTAAAATCATAGTAAAAAACTCTGACAGATTCTTCCTCAAACTCTGCCAGAGAAGTAATAACACGCTCCGGTGCTATTTTAAAATAACAAACTTTTGATTGAAGTCATAAAAACTAAGTATAATCACCATAGTCCTCTCACACATCCTATCTAGTCGTTGGGTGCAAGAGAATGACTGGGACTGACGTAGAGGGGAGGAGCTATATGCAGCTCTGCTGGGTGAATCCTCTTGCATTTCCTGTTGGGGAGGAGTTATATCCCAGAAGTAATGATGACCCGTGGACTGATCACACATAACAGAAGAAATTTCTTTAAAAAAATAAATAAAAAATATGACAATAAAGCAAGTATACAGGTGTAACAGTATAGCAATGTATCAATATAGCAGACCTGTTAGAAAACCATGTAGATGAGAAAGAGAAAAGGCACAACAACAGAAAATAAAAAAAAAAAGAAGAAAAACAGCCTCTTCAATGTATTTTAAAGTGACCCAGAGTCTTGTTTTTGTAAAGTCATTATTTTTAAATGAAACGTTACTCAGTCTGGAGTATTTCACAAGGGATTTGCTGCAGAACCATGGATGGAGAGCTTGTACAATGTCCTCAATAATTAAAGGGCAAGAAGGGAGCAGATGTTTGTGAGCATATAAGCATAAAAAGTTCAGAGAGTGTCTCTCGCTTATCTTCACACTCAAGCCCTTGTTGCTCTCAATATTAGCTGATTTAAAGTAGAGTAAAGTAATTCCTAGGGCTGTTCTTTTATCCCCTTGCTGCGGTCGAAGACTATTCCCACAAATAATTTATCACCAGCGTGACTGGCAAACTCACCCCCTCCTAGGAAATCCTACCAACGGTCAGCCTCCGTGATAGCCTGCAGAACGTTGTCGGGCGATTCCAGCCCAGAAGTCGCATCAACACTCCTGTGTCGGCTCTCCAGCCGAGGACCGCGCTCAGCTCCCCCCACGCAGCACCGGTGGGGGGGAGTGGGCGGCGCCACGTCGGGCGGCCGAGCAGCACAGGAACAAGCTGTAGACCGGGTCCACGCTCCAGACCGGGCCCAGCTCCCTCCCGTGCAGCACCGGTGGGGGAGGGAGAGGGACGAGCCCCAGCCGACAGGACCGGCAAAGATATCAGGTGCGGCAAAGAGATGATTTGTGTTGTAGGCTTTCACGCTAGGCTGTCAGGGGATGGCGAGTGCGGGGAGGGGGGAGGGCCAGAGTCCGCAGAAAACGTCTCAGCTCCAAGGAGAAGAGGCAACCAGTGAAGTTAGACTGTTTAATTGTTTATAGCGGAGGGCAGACCAGCGTAGTAAAGCTAGGTGTAATGAGAGACACCTTTAGCTTTGTTTAAGGTCAGTAGGTTGTAGGAATGTTACCTAATGGCCAGGCAGCTGGTGAGTAGGGTAAAGCAGTGGGATGGTGTGCCACTGTCCAGGGTTCCGGAGTGGTTCTTGTGACTATCCAAAGGGAAGCCCCTAACCAGGGGCAGGCACGAAAAGAGCACCGCCAAAGTCCAGGAGACTGGAGAAACGAGCTAAGCTGCAGCTGTGCAGCTCCTCCTCCACCGGAAACCACAAGGGTATGTGATCTAGAACATGCAATTTTTCAGGGCATGTCATTTTAAACAACTTTCCAATTTACTTTTATCATCAAATTGGACATTTTTTCACAATTAGAGGGTGTTAGTTCATGTGTGCCCTATAGATAACATTGTGCTCATGCATGTGGAGTTACTTATGAGAGGGCACTGATTGACTAAAATGCAAATATGTCAAAAGAACTGAAGGGGGCAGTCTGCAGAGGCTTAGATACAAGGTAATCACAGTAGTAAAAAGTATATTATTATAAATGTGTTGGTTATGCAAAACTGGGGAATTGGTAATAAAGGGATTATCTATCTTTTTAAACAATAACAATTCGGAAGTAGACTGCCCCTTTAATATATATGCTGCTCTGTGTAATAATTTTGGAGATAGATAGATAAACCTTCACTTATAAAATGCTCCCTTGCATTAGGATTGTACACATTCTGCAAACACTTATGCATAGACTGGCTGCTATGTGCCCCCCAGCACTTGGGCCCTGGTGCCACCACACCAACTGCACAAATGGTAGTTCCACCCCTGTTATTCACTGTTAATCATTTTAGTAGTCACTGCAGTAACAAAATTAAGTTATATAATTTCTGTCTGATAAAAACATAAATTATGCTTACCTGATAACTTAATTTCCTTCTGTATGAGGAGAGTCCCCGGCATCATTCCTTACTGTTGTGAAATACGGAACCTGGCCACCAGGAGGAGGCAAAGACACCCCACCCAAAGACTTAAATACTCCCCCGACTTCCCTCATATCCCAGTCATATTGCCAAGGGAACAAGGAACAGTAGGAGAAATATCAGGGTATAAATGGTGCCGGAAGAGAAAAACAAATTTTGGTCCGCCCATCGGAGTATACGGGCAGGGGCCGTGGACTCTCCTCATACAGAAGGAAATTAAATTATCAGGTAAGCATAATTTATGTTTTCCTTCTTAATATGAGGAGAGTCCACGGCATCATTCCTTATTGTTGGGAAAACTATACTCAAGCTCTAGGGGACACTGAATGATAACGGGAGGGGTAAAGGAAATGCGGACCCTAATCTGAGGGCACCACAGCCTGTAAAACCTCTCCCCCAAAAGCTGCTTCAGCCAAAACAAAAACTTGTAGAATTTTGAAAAAGTATGTAAGGAGCATCAGGTAGCTGCCTTACAAATCTGATCCATAGAGGCCTAGTTTTTAAAGGCCCAAGAGGAAGCCACTGTTCTAGTGGAATGAGCCGTAACCCTCTGAGGAGGTTTAAGTCCTGCTGACTAGCAAGCTAAGCATATAACACTCCTCAACCAAAAAGATAAGGAAGTCAATGAAGCCTTCAGATCCTTAAGCTTCCAAGAATAGATAACAAAGAAGGAAGAAGTTTGTCTAAAATCCTTAGTAGCATGAAGATAAAACTTAAAAGCTCAAACCACATCCAGATTATGAAGTAAACGTTCCTTCGAAGAAGAAGGATTAGGACATAAGGAAGGAACCACAATTTCCTGATTGATGTTACGATCAGACACCACCATAGGAAGAAAACCCAAGCGGGTATGTAAAACAGCCTTATCAGTGTGGAACACCAGATATTGAGGCTCACATTGCAAGGCAGCCATTTGAGAAACTCTGCGTGCCGACGCAATAGCCAATAGAAAAAGAACCTTCCAGGGCAACAACTTAATGTTAACCAAATGCTTAGGCTCACACAGAGCCCGTTGGAAAAATTTAAGAACAAGATTCAAACTCCAAGGTGGAGCATTAGATCTAAACACAGGACTGATCCTGATCAGAGCCTTAAAGAAGGATTGCACGTCAGGGAGCTCCGCAAGCCTCTTGTGCAGCAAAACAGAAAGGACTGAAATCTGTCCCCTCAGGGAACTGGCTGAAAGGCCCTTCTCCAGACCCTCCTGGAGAAAGGAAAGAATTCTGGCAGCCTTGACCCTATGCAAGGCGAAACCACGCTCTTCATACCAGAATAAGTAAGCTCTCCGCACCTTATGATAGATGCAATGAGTAACATGAGAGTGTCAATAACCCTCTCAGAAAAACCTCTTTTGGCTAAGACTAAGCGTTCTATCTCCATGCAGTCAGCCTCAGAGAATCTTGATTTTGATGAACAAAAGGACCCTGTTACAGCAGATCCCTGCGACAAGGTAACTTCCACGGAGGAGATGAGGACATCCCCACCAGATCCGCGAATCACATCCATCGCGGCCACAATGGAGCAGTCAGTATCACTGATGCGTGATTTTGCTTGATGCAGGCCACTACACGAAGGAGAAGTGGTAACGGTGGAAAAAACATAATTTATGTAAGAACTTACCTGATAAATTAATTTCTTTCATAGTGGCAAGAGTCCATGAGCTAGTGACGTATGGGATATACATTCCTACCATGAGGGGGCAAAGTTTCCCAAACCTCAAAATGCCTATAAATACACCTCCCACCACACTCATACCTTAGTTTAACGTATAGTCAAGTAGTGAGGTGTAAAAAGGAGTAAAAAAGCATACAAAAAGAGGAACTGGAAAAAATAATGTGCTTTTTTAAAAAAAAATCATAACCATCAAAAAATAGGGTGGGTCTCATGGACTCTTGCCACTACGAAAGAAATGAATTTATCAGGTAAGTTCTTACATACATTATGTTTTCTTTCATGTAAGTGGCAAGAGTCCATGACCTAGTGACGTATGGCATATAATACCCAAGATGTGGAAGAAAACAGAGTCACTAGAGAGGGAGGGATAAAATAAAAACAGCTATTTCCGCTGAGAAATTAAATCCAAATATTAATTAAGTTTTCCATAAAAACTATAACAAACTCAAAGCATAGGCACTAGAATCAAACTGAGACAGCTGCCTGAAGAACCCTTCTACCAAAGAATGCTTCAGAAGAAGCAAACACATCAAAAAGGTAAAATTTTAGTAAAAACACCATGGAAAGAAAAACCTTTGAAATGAAAATGATAATGCACTTCAACTTGCTAAATTCTGGACTAAATGTGGACTCTGGTTTCTTAACCCATTATCAAATTTTTTTGTAATGTACTTTTCATATACTGTAGTCAATTATATTGTATATTCCACACTCTCTATGCATAGGTACGCAGGTAAGCCTATGTCCACACTTTTGTCATTATTATTATTCCCCCCTTTTTTTTTCTTTCTTTCCTTTCTCCTTTTTTTACTATCTTATATTCCCATCTTTATTTATATTGATTCTATGTTGATATATAACTTTATGTCAGTATATGCTTTGTGTATAACCATATATTTCCCCTGCCTGTTATCTTTTACTGACACTATCTGCCTGTCTTCTAAACCCCCATATGATTTTTACGACACCCCCTCCTCCCCCTGCATTCAGACCTCTGTAACACTTTGTCTTTTTAGCCTGTGTTTTAAGATATAATCTGTAAATTCCATCAAATTAGTATTGCTTCAGACTTGAAAAAGGAAGACACTCTTCCAAAAGCTTGTCATCTTATAAATGTATAGTTAGTCCAATAAAAAAGTATCAGTTTAAATGCAATACTCTTGTTATTTTGATATAGTAAAAATATACAAAGATCAAGCTGCTGCTATGCAAATTTGATCAACTGAAGCTTAATTCTTGAAAACCCAAGATATAGCGACTGATCTAGTAGAATGAGCTGTAATACGCTGAGGCGAATACTGCTACTCCTCCAAATAAGCTTTGAAAATCAAAAGCTCCGACCAAGATGCCAAGGAAGTGGCAGAAGCTTTCAGACCAGAAAAAATAACAAATAGACTAGAAGTCTTACTGAAATCTAAGTAGTTTCAACATAATATTGCAACATTCTTACCACATTCAAAGAATGTAAAGACCTCTTAGGAGTATTCCTAGGGACAGGACACAAAGAAGAAACAATAATCTCTCTATTAATGTTGTTAAAAGTTCACAACCTAATGCAAAAAAAATGTAAGACATCTCTCACAAAACAACTTATCTTGATGGAAATCAGATAAGGAGACACAAGAGAGAACAGACAATTCAGAAACTCTTCTAGCAGAAGAGAAAACCAAAGAAATAACACTTTTCAAGAAAGTAGATAAATAACCAAAGAATGCAGAGACTCCAAAGGAAAAACCTGCAAAAACTTAAAAACCAAATCGAGACTCCAAGGAGAAGAAATTGATTTAATAACAGGCCTGATATGAAACAAAACCTGAACCAAACAGTGAAAATCAGGAAGCTTAACAATCTGTTTATGAAATAAGACAAAAAAAGCAGAGATTTTTTCTTTTCAAAGGATTTACATACAAAAACCTAAATTCAGATCATCCTGAACAAACTGTAAAATCCTAGGAATTCAAAATAATGTCAAGAATAATCATAAGTGGAACACCCTGAAATATAGGATTTCCAAACCCTAAATTAAAATTTCCTTGAAGCAGATTTATAAACCTGTATCATAGAGAAAAAAATAACTGGGTCATAAAAACTTCTATGAACAAAAACTAAGTGTTCAAATTCCATGCCTTCAAATTTAGACATTTGAGATCCTATGAAAAACTGGGCCTTGAGACAAAAAAGGTATGGTCTTATAAAAAGAAACCAACGCTGGCAACTGGACATTCGGAAAAAGTCCGCATACCAAAACCTGAAAGGCCATGCTGGTGCTATCAGAAACACATAATATTGTTCCATTATGATCTTAGAGATCACCCTTCGGAAAAAAGAAAGCAGGTTGATAAAACAGAGAACTGCTAAAGCATTCATCATTTCCGCATGAAAATCACCAAACCTGGAAAGGTATCTGAAGATTCCTGTTCAGGCGAGAGGCCAACAGATCTAATTCTAGAAGACCCCACATCTGTACAAGTTGAAAAAAACATATCTAGATGGAGAAACCACTCCCCCGGATTAATAAAATGACAGCTGAAATAATCCGCTTCCCAATTGTCTACACCTAAGATATGAATCGCAGGGTCTTGACAAGAGTTGGATTCTGCCCAAGAAAATATCAAAGAAACTTCTTTCATCGCTAAAGGACTGCAAGTCCCCCTTGATGAATGACATATGCCACTGTCTGTGACATTGTCTAATTGAAAACAAAAGTAAAGTTCTCTCTTCAAATAGAGGCCAAGGCCTCTAGTTATCATGGTCTGGCGGACCTGATCCGACACTGCGGATCAGGTCCGCCAGACCTCGCTGAATACGGCGAGCAATACACTCGCCGTATTCAGCATTGCACCAGCAGCTCACAAGAGCTGCTGGTGCAATGCCGCCACCTGCAGACTCGCGGCCAATGGGCCGCCAGCAGGGGGTGTCAATCAACCTGATCGTACTCAATCAGGTTGATTTCCAGCGATGTCTGTCCGCCTGCTCAGAGCAGGCGGACAGGTTATGGAGCAGCGGTCTTTGTGACTGCTGCTTCATAACTGCTGTTTCTGGCGAGTCTGATGACTCGCCAGAAACACGGGGCATCAAGCTCCATTCGGAGCTTGATACATATGCCCCAAAGCCTGAAGAGCTCTAAAAATAGCATGGAGTGCTAAATATTGATTGGAAACCTCGTCTTTTGAGGATTCCAAACCCCTTGTGCTGTCAGAGATCCCCAGACAGCTCCCCAACCTGAAAGACTTGCATCTGTTGTGAATACAACCCAGGAAGGACGAACAAAGGAGGCCCCTTTAAATAATAAGGTGATGGTTAAACTACCAAGTCAGAGAAAGCTGAGTGTTGGGATTAAAGTATATCAACTGTGATAACTGAGTATAATCCCTGCACCACTGGTGCAACATGCAAAAACTGTAGAGGTTTCATATGAAAATGAGCAAAGAAGAATGCGCCCGATGCAGCGATCATAAGACCTAAAACTTTCATGCACATAATCACTGAAGAGAATTATAGAGACTGAAGGTTTAGACAAGCTAAGACCAACTTCATTCATCTCTTGTCTTTCAGAGAAAGTGTCGTAGACACTGAATCTATCTTGGAAACCTAAGAAAGTGACCTTGTCTGAAGAATCAAGAAACTCTTAGGTAAATCGATCCTCCAACCATATACTTGAAGAAACAACATTAGTTGTTTTGTGTGAGATTTAGCTAAAAGAAAAAACTGAACTAGTACCAAGACATCATCCAAAAACACTGCAATACCTTACCCTCTGATTACAGAAAGAAGAACACCAAGAACCTTCGAGAAAAATCTTTGCGCTATTGCTAGGCCAAATGGAAAAGCAACATATAGGTAATGCTTGTCTAGAAAAAAGAATCTTAGAAAACAATAGTGGTCTGGATGAATCGAAAAGTGAAAATAAGCGACCTGTAAGTCTATGGTGGACATAAAATAACCTTGCTAAACAGAAGGTAGAATATAATCCTTAAAGTCACCATCTTGAAAGTTGGGACTCTTACAAAATGATTTAAAGTTTTTAGATCCAGGATTGGATCTGAAAAAAATCTTCCCTCTTAGGGACAATGAATAGATTGAAAATAGAAATCCAATCCCTGTTCCTGCTGATGAACAGGTACAATCACCCCTGAAAACTCTAGTTCTGAGAAACATTTCAGAAAAGCCTGAGCCTTTACAGGGTTTGTTGCAACATGAGTAAGAAAGAATCTTTCCAAGAAAGGTCTCATTCTAAAATCTATTTGAAACCCTTGAGAAACAACATTCTATTGATTTTGGACTGAACATTTCCAAATGTCTTGAAATAACTTAATCTGCCCCCCTCCACACCAGAAGAACTGGTTTGAGGGCCGCACCTACATGCAGACTTAAAGGCTAAATTTGGTTTCTTATAAGGTTTGGAATTATTCCAATTTGAAGATAGTCTCTAATTAGAGCCAGAAACCTTAGGGAAATGAGAGGTTTTATGTTCTCTAATCTGATGAAAGGAACAAAAACAAATGAGAGCTTCAAATTTACCCTTAAATTACTTATCTAAGGGCAGAAAAAAACTCCCTTAGATATAATGGAGATAATACAATCCAATTGAGAACCAAACAAATTATTACCCTGAAAAGATAGAGATGATATTTTATATTTAAGCACAATGTCAGAATTTCAAGATTCAAACCACCATAAAGCTCTTCTAAATAGAAAAGCTAAAAACATAGATTTGACATTAATCTTAAATTACATCAAATACAGTATAATAAATAAAATTATTCACATATTGAAGCAAAAAACAATGTTATATACTTCAGAATCTGATAACTGCTATACTGACTGTCCAACCCGAAAGTTGAAGCAGCAGCAACATCATACTAAGAATATAAACAGTATGTGAATATGCTCTTCTAAGGTAAGATCCAAGCTTCCTTAAAGGATCCTGAAAAAATAAGTACTATCTTCCATAGGAATAGCAGTACTTTCCCAAAAAGGAACCAGGTTCAGACCATTCTTTAGCAAACATATTACAGATAGCATCTAGAATAGGAAAAAAACTTCAGGATCAACCTTAGAAATATTTAAACACAGAATTTAAATGATTATCAACTTAGATAATAGGAGAACTAGACTCCTCAATACGCAAGGATAACAATACTTCCTTAAAAGAGAATGAAAATGTTCAATTTGAAAAAAGAAGAATAGTCAATTACTATCTCTGATGCAGGGTCCTCTGAGAGAAAGGAACCCTCATCAGCAGAAGATGCTTAAGTATGCTGTCGGTCAGTACAAATTTGATTAAATCTATAACAAGTTAGGAAAGTTATTTGAAGGTGCAATAGCAGTCATAGCATTCTTATGGTTGCAGCATTAACATTTTTATATCTGCAGAACTATTAGGTACATTAAACTGAGAAAGTTAAAACAGTAAATGTAATTGTACACATAGAAACATTATGTGCATATACTAATATGATAAAATAAGTGCCCATAATTAAGCTGAGGGAATAAACTCAGCTTGACAATAATAACACACTTAGCTTTTGGTAAAATTTTGTTCAGGCATGTTGGTTTCTACAGTAACATCAGAGGCAGGATCAGTTTGAGACATCTCGCAAAATGTAACAAAAAAGAAAAATAACATGTAGACAAAATATCCAATTTCCACAATGTAACAGTTTCAAAGCTAACACAATGAAATGACAAAACTTGCGTCATAATGCAAAAAAATTGCGGCAATAAAGACGCAAGAAATTACGCGACTCGCATCACAACAGATGCAACTTCGCGAAAAAATATTTTTGCGCCAAGAATGATGCAATAAAAAACAGCATTTTGCGTCCCCGCGAGCCAAGTTTGCCCGCAAACATTTTGAAAAACAACGTCAAATTTGAAAAACTGAGGTAAGAAATTTTTTTTACTTAAACTCTCCAAAACATAAATTCCATACTAAAACTGTAAGACTGCAAAAGGGAAATAAACATAGACTCATGGCAAATATAAGCGAATACATATATTTAAAACTTTATAACCTAAAGCACCAAACATAGCTGAGAGTGTCTTAAAAAATTATACATACTTACGAGAAGACACCCATCCACATATAGCAGACAGCCAAACCAGTACTGAAAAATATCAGCAGAGGTAATGGTATAGGAGTATAACGTCGATATGAAAAGGGAGGCAGGGGATGAATCCCTACGACCGATTACAGAGAGCCTTTGAAAGGATTTCCCATGGGTGAAACCACTAATTCAACAGGCAATACTCCCTTTACATTCCTCTGACAAACACTGTACTCTGAGAGGAATTGGGCTTCAGAATGCATAGAAGCGCTTATCACAGAATAAATCAAGCACAACTTACTTCATCACCTCCATAGGAGGCAAATTTTGTAAAACTAAGGTATGAGTGTGGTGGGAGGTGTATTTATAGGCATTTTGAGGTTTGGTAAACTTTGCCACCTCCTGGTAGGAATGTATATCCCATACGTCACTAGCTCATGGACTCTTGCCACTTCCATGAAATTAATGTAAATAAGATTGAACCTCCAAGACACTGCTAATGCATCTGTTAGCTCCGCCTGAGGATCCCTGGACTGCGACCCATATCTGGGCAGCTTGGAACTGAGCCGGGACGCCATGAGATCTATTTCCGGCGTCCCCCATCTGTTGCAAATCTCTGCAAACACCTCGGGATGGAAAGACCATTCCCCCGGATGAAAGGATTGTCTGCTGAAGAAATCCGCTCCCCAGTTGTCCACACCCAGAATGTGGATCGCTGACAGCGAGCATTTGTGGGCCTCCGCCCACTCCAGAAACCAAGATACTTCCCTCATTGCTAGGGAGCTCCTCGTTCCCCCCGATGGTTGATGTAAGCCACCGAGGTTATGTTGTCTGAGAAACTGGGACGAACCCAGAAGAGGCCAAGCCTTCAGAGTATTGAAGATCACTCAAAATTCCAAAATGTTGATCGGGAGGAGGGACTCATCTCAAGTCCACAGGCCCTGTGCCTTCCTGGCACCCCAAACAGCTCCCCATCCTGAGAGACTTGCGTCCATAGTCACAATCTCCCAGGATGATCTC
Source organism: Bombina bombina (assembly GCF_027579735.1). Lineage (NCBI taxonomy): Eukaryota > Metazoa > Chordata > Amphibia > Anura > Bombinatoridae > Bombina > Bombina bombina. The sequence continues at coordinate 1,110,562,299 of NC_069502.1, read as the reverse complement.
AAGAAGGATGTCCCTTGGGACAGGTGATCTGGACAGGGCCCCCAGGACTTCAGCCAGAGTGCCCTACGGGCTTGAACAGCTCAGATAAGGAGTCGCACCAGTAGGTAGTCACTCCAGCAACCGCAGAAACAGCCGCTGCCAGTTGAAACAAATATTCCGTATGTTGAAACATCTTTCTTAACAGAGTTTCTATTTTCTTATCCATGGGCTCTTTAAAAGACAAACTATCCTCAATCGGGATAGTAGTGCGTTTAGCAAGCGTGGAGACCGGGAACAATTTTTTAAAGGAAGAAGGAGAAAATGACGAACCAATTCTTTACCATTCATTCTTAAAAATGTTCGCCATCTTTACGGGAACCGGGAAAGTTTGTGGTACAACCATGTCCTCGTAGACCTTATCTAATTTAGGAATCAAAGGTTCCTCAGGCAATTTAGGCTCTGGAACCTCTAATGTAGCCTAAACTTCCATCAACAGAAAGTGTAAATGCTCAATCCTAAATCTAAAGTCTGGTTCCTCCACAGCTGAAGGCCTAGAAGCAGCAGATTCCGACCCAGAAAGAGAACCCTCTGAAGTATCAGAATCTCCTTCATCATCGGCTAATCTTGTATCAGATAAATCTAATAAGCTAGTAGATGACCCCTGGGGAGGATAGCAATATTTAACCTTTCACTTGCGCGTAGTAAGGCGAGGTAAAGCACTAAAGGCCGCAGACACTGCCAGTTGCAATTGCTCAGTAAAGTATGGCGGTAAAAGGGCCCCTCCAGGTGGATTAGGAGTGCTACGGGAAGCTGCATGTGTATTAGGAGATGAATGTAGGGTGCGCACCTCACGGGACGGAGACCCCTCAGAGATGGACGGCTCAGTGGTATCAAACATATTAACCTTCTTTGACATGATTACTTTGTTAAGGCATGTGGAACATAATTGAGCAGGCCTGTATACCGCAGCCTCCTCACAATATAGACAGGTTTTAGATTTAGGTAAAGAGGGAGTAACCTCTAACGCATCAGAATCCTCCATAGCTTGGGCTTATAAAGCAGACTATAAATAATAAAATAAAATGGCACCTTTATACCCCCAATGGCTAGGGCACTCACCACCTCCTATGACCCAGGCCACATAGAGAAACCGTTTCTTCTCTGGTAAACCGCACGGTCAGGAAAGAGGAAATCAGTGTAACCACAACCGGTCACATGGTGCGCAATGCCGGACCACCCCTGCGCAGCCACCAAAAATGAAAGTAAAACCTGTACGTTCCAACATCTGCCTGAGCCACATCTCACACATGTCGCAGCATAATCATAATAAAATAAAATGATGTGATGAATCCCCCCTGTTCAATAATCTTCCCCCAGAGATATTAACTATTGATTCCAAACATATAAAAGGAGCCACACTGTGACCCTGACTTCTTGCGTTATCATATGTGAATAAAAAATGAAACAATCTTACTGGAATATATGCTGTGGAACAGAAACACAGCGTCTCAAGTTTGACAGCCTTGTAGCATCGCTCCTGATATGGACTTGAGTGATGGAAGCAGGCAGTGAAACTCGTCAACACTGATTGCTTAGGAGCTGTTAATACAAGTCTGGATGGGTTCGCAGAAAGACTCTCCCTGCATCTCCAGACTCTAACATTCGTCAATGCTCTCACTGAGAGGCTGACAAGACTACTTAATACTCTAGTCCCATTTTGAAGGGTTGATACCCTTCATAAGTGTCATGAACCAAGCCTCCAGACGAAAAAGAAAAAGAAAAGGTCTGGGAGGCATTCTGCTAAGAAGGGCTGTGTGGGGATTTGAACCTGTGACTCTGTGGTTGCTATTTCTGTTTGCTTACATGTTGAGCCACAGCCAGTTCTAGCAATAGCATGGATCTTAAAAGATCTGATAAATAACTATTTGCCTTACTTGTTATTACACCTGTGCAACACACAGGTGTTCTCAATTCTGGAATTAATCAGAACCAACCCTGTGCAAAACCTCCCTATTTAAGGATGGCTTTTAGTCTGCATTTTTGTCTTCACATTGGATCTGTTTTGTCAAGTCAGAACCTGTTTCCTGTACTTCTTTGGAGAAAGATTTCCTTTGCACCTGTTTACAAGGTATTACCAGGAGAAAGCCTTTACCTTTAAACCTGTTACCAATCTTCAAGTTTGTTTCCTGCTTTATGCAATTCCTGCACTTGGCCATTGCCAGGAGAAAGATTTCCTTTGCACCTGTTTACAAGGTATTACCAGGGCAAAGCCTTTACCTTTAAACCTGTTACCAGTTTGCAAGTTTGTTTCCTGCCTTCAGCAATTACAAGGAGAGAGACTTTACCTTTAAACCTGTTACCAGTTTGCAAGTTGTTTCCTGCATTGTGCAATTCCTGCACTCAGCAATTACAAGGAGAGACTTTACATTTAAACCTGTTACCAGTTTGCAAGTTGTTTCCTGCATTGTGCAATTCCTGCACTCAGCAATTACAAGGAGAGAGACTTTACCTTTAAACCTGTTACCAGTTTGCAAGTTGTTTCCTGCATTGTGCAATTCCTGCACTCAGCAATTACAAGGAGAGAGACTTTACCTTTAAACCTGTTACCAGTTTGCAAGTTTGTATCCTGCCTTGTGCAAATCCTGCACTCAGCAATTAGTAGGAGAAAGACTTTCCTTTTTGAATCTGCATCTCTGCTTACTTTGTTTGTTTATTTTCACTCCTGCTGTATGTGGTCTTAACATACCTGAGTAGCATATTTAAATATTCTGCAAGTATTTGCTTAAACAAAGTATTCTGTTGTTTAAATAAATTTGTTTTCATTTTCAATCAGTATGGCTTCTACTAATCTTCCTTTAAAGCAACTGTTCCAGACAATGAGGCTCTCACATGATATCCTGAGACAGAACAAGACAGAATGTGAAGACCCTAAAAGAGAGCCCTCTGGGATTATTGCTGTATTGGAATCAGTGTTAAAGTTTATTAAGGACATACTGATTAACTTCATGGAGCTGGTGGAAATGTTATCTCTCCCAACCAAAACCTTGTCTGAAGTTACCTCCCAAACAAGGAAAGGTTTTAAAGAACCCTTAACAGAAGAGGAAAAGACTCGGCGAAGACAGCTTAACCTCTGTTTCTATTGTGGGGGAACTGGTCACCGCATCACAGGGTGTCCAGTAAGACCCCCTAGAGGATCAAGTCGAGATACAGCCAAGTTTAAAATGGACTCTGATGTTAAGGGAACAAATTATTCTTCCACTAGCAAACTTATAGATACCCCTGGAGAGGATCCAGCTACTGAGAATACATCTATTCTACAAGCAACCGTTTCTAACACGCTTCAAGAAATGGTACCTGATTTGAAACAGATGGTTGTTGGCAGTACAACTTCAACAACATCCACTACCCATGCCACTGCCTCTGTTTCTGCATCTACCACATTGGGGAACTCTGCAAAAACACCTCCTGGAAATCCTGCACATTACCTTGTTTCTGCCTTGGTTGGAGATCCATCTAACAAAAGTCACTCATCAGACATAAAAGTGACAAATCTTCCAGCTGAATCAGACCCTGACAAATCTAAAGTTCCACACCTCCCTGCACCACCTTCACCCAGCTACTCATTGACTGAGAAAGAATTGAATGAGATGGTTGAATTGGATATAAATGACACAGAAAATGAATTCCTGGACTCTGAAGGAGAGGTCATACCTTACCCGGAGGTACTCTACCCATCAGGCAGATATGACCCAGATAACAAATTCCTTGACTCTGAAGGAGAGGTCTTTTCCTACCCGGAGGTACCCTGCCCATCAGCCAGTCCATTGCAAGCTGCTGGGTATAATCAGGAACCTCTAAATCAAAACTGTCTTGGTTTTTCAGCTCTTGTTATGCCTACAGGGATATCTTCTAAGGGTCCCCAATCTCAGGCAGCTGTTCCAAGCAAAGAATCCATTCCATCTGATTGTATTAGGGCTTCAAATGGAACACTTGTTCGTAAATCCCACCTTCAGATGTTTGAACAGGCTTTGAGCGCCCAGAGTGCGCTCTTTGGAGGGGGCATCTGTCATGAACCAAGCCTCCAGACGAAAAAGAAAAAGAAAAGGTCTGGGAGGCATTCTGCTAAGAAGGGCTGTGTGGGGATTTGAACCTGTGACTCTGTGGTTGCTATTTCTGTTTGCTTACATGTTGAGCCACAGCCAGTTCTAGCAATAGCATGGATCTTAAAAGATCTGATAAATAACTATTTGCCTTACTTGTTATTACACCTGTGCAACACACAGGTGTTCTCAATTCTGGAATTAATCAGAACCAACCCTGTGCAAAACCTCCCTATTTAAGGATGGCTTTTAGTCTGCATTTTTGTCTTCACATTGGATCTGTTTTGTCAAGTCAGAACCTGTTTCCTGTACTTCTTTGGAGAAAGATTTCCTTTGCACCTGTTTACAAGGTATTACCAGGAGAAAGCCTTTACCTTTAAACCTGTTACCAATCTTCAAGTTTGTTTCCTGCTTTATGCAATTCCTGCACTTGGCCATTGCCAGGAGAAAGATTTCCTTTGCACCTGTTTACAAGGTATTACCAGGGCAAAGCCTTTACCTTTAAACCTGTTACCAGTTTGCAAGTTTGTTTCCTGCCTTCAGCAATTACAAGGAGAGAGACTTTACCTTTAAACCTGTTACCAGTTTGCAAGTTGTTTCCTGCATTGTGCAATTCCTGCACTCAGCAATTACAAGGAGAGACTTTACCTTTAAACCTGTTACCAGTTTGCAAGTTGTTTCCTGCATTGTGCAATTCCTGCACTCAGCAATTACAAGGAGAGAGACTTTACCTTTAAACCTGTTACCAGTTTGCAAGTTGTTTCCTGCATTGTGCAATTCCTGCACTCAGCAATTACAAGGAGAGAGACTTTACCTTTAAACCTGTTACCAGTTTGCAAGTTTGTATCCTGCCTTGTGCAAATCCTGCACTCAGCAATTAGTAGGAGAAAGACTTTCCTTTTTGAATCTGCATCTCTGCTTACTTTGTTTGTTTATTTTCACTCCTGCTGTATGTGGTCTTAACATACCTGAGTAGCATATTTAAATATTCTGCAAGTATTTGCTTAAACAAAGTATTCTGTTGTTTAAATAAATTTGTTTTCATTTTCAATCAGTATGGCTTCTACTAATCTTCCTTTAAAGCAACTGTTCCAGACAATGAGGCTCTCACATGATATCCTGAGACAGAACATGACAATAAGGAACTACTCCGAATCTTCTGACACTTCTCTGCCAACCTCCTGTGACGAAAGGCAAAGAATGACTGGGATATAAGGGAAGTAGGGGGAGTATTTTAGCCTTTGGCTGGGGTGTCTTTGCCTCCTCCTGGTGGCCAGATTCAGTATTTCCCAACAGTAAGGAATGATGCCGTGGACTCTCCTCATATTAAGAAGGAAAAAAATCTTAATGTGACGTGTGCAACAGATCTCAGATTGAGCCACCTTATCCAATGTCATTGTCTGCACAGTAATAACCCCCTTCCTATCTCCCACGTCATGTACTCTGTAATAAGCTGCTTGCATGTGAATTCTAATTCAGTATTAGCTCTGTTAGTTCAGTTTTAATACTGCAAAGGGATGAGTCATTTTATAGTTAAGAATTGAAGATAAGATTTAGTTCATTCTCAGCAGTGTTGATTAACAAATATTTTTAAGTGGTTCATTATGAATAGAAGATAATCTAGTGGCTAAAAAAGCAAAACCAAATAGACATAAAATATTAAGGGCAAGATTACAAGTCGCGTGGCAAATCAGTTGCGAAAACACAGTGCGTGTTATGGCTGTTTGTATTTGGGGTTGCGCAGCTATTACAAGTTGAGAAATAACTTATTTTGCGCATGCTTTAAGCTGGATAATGCAAACAGCCAAATAGCGTGCATGTTCATGTATTCCCCATAGAAGTCAATGGAGAAGACAAATAGGAAAAAAACCCACTAAAACCCTAATCTGTTGCGCAAAGCACATGACATTCTCCTTGAAATGTGTACATGAAAATGCGAATATTTTATATTGCGAAATCATAAATTATGCTTACCTGATAATTTTCTTTTCTTCCGATGGAAAGAGTCCACAACTGCATTCATTACTTTTGGGAAATAAGAACCTGGCCACCAGGAGGAGGCAAAGACACCCACTTCCCTCAAGGAACAGTAGAAGAAATATCTGGGTGAAAAGGTGCCAGAAGAATAAAAAACAAGACGCCCCATATAAAAAAAGACGGGTGGGGAGCTGTGGACTCTTTCCATCGGAAGAAAAGAAAATTATCAGGTAAGCATAATTTATGTTTTTCTTCCTAAATGGAAAGAGTCCACAGCTGTATTCATTACTTTTGGGAAAACAATATCCAAGCTATAGAGGACACTGAATGCCAAAACGGGAGGGTACAATAGGCGGCACCAGGCCTGAAAACCTATACCCAACAAAAAAAACAGCTTTGTCCGAAGCCGGGAAAAGGCCCCAAGGACACTGACCAGCAGATAGCCTGGAAGTCTAGGTAGAGATCGCAACATCAGACACAACTGAGCCAACAGTCCTCTGGGAGACACCGTTGCCCAACAGTCGACCCCCACCACACACCCTTTACTAGCAAAGGGAACCCCCCGCCGAAACTCCCAAAAGGAATAAGGCAAAGAAGAATCAAATAGGAAAAGTTACCACAAACTCCATAAAAGCAAAAACCTCCAATCAAACCAAGCTCGCAAGACCTAAATGGGTCCTGACAACAAGGGGAGGCCACGCCCAAACCAAATAGGTTTAGAACCGGTAGCAGAACAGAGAAAAAGTTCTCCCAACATCCTGCATGGATTGGAACAGCTAGCTAGCACTCGATCAAGGCACAAACAGCTGTAGCTGGTTTCAAAGAGCAACCCTTCACTTGCCAGGCAGCAAGTCAACCAGTGCCTAGGAACAACTGAAAATGGAGACCAAACATCATCCGAACTCAGAAACCTGAGGAATTCAGACGAAGGTAAACACCTGAGTCAAGAACATGTAGCCATCCTCAGGATGACATAGAAGAAATACTTGCTAGAAGCGGCTACCAAAATGTAGAGGGCTAAACCTCCACTACCGAAGGCACACTCTAGGCAACCGAAACCGCCAGACCTACACATAGGTCTTGAAAATAAAAGGAGAGCCCAAAACCTCAACGAGGACCAATGCGCCCCCAAGATCCGAGAGAACAATGGATATCAGGACCTACCTCCAGCCAGGCCAGCCCAAGCATCGGCAGGTCTGAAACCAGGAGACCAGAAAAACCCCAGGCTCAAACAACGAGTGGAAAAAATGGCACAGCCATTACAATAGTGCTTGGGTGCCAACCCGAAATACCACATGGAGACCATCGACAAGGCCGTAGACCTATAGATCTAGCTAAAGGCCCAACATAGACTCAAGGCAGAGCCAGCAACTCTCCAAATGGACAGAACAACCCAGAGAGCGTACCTCTCTCCAAAATAGGTTAACCCATCTGTCCTAACCTCCTGAAGCCAGGAGATAGGGACCACACTTCCTAAAGAAGGATATAAGTGCCCCCCAAGACAAAAGAGGCTCCCAAATGGGCCGGAAGGACAGAGCACCTGCCCCCAGGATACAGCCATAGGCTGAACCAAGAGAACAAATCTCCAATGCCCTGACCTGGAAGGAATCCCCTAAAGAATTTAACTGGCTAGCACACAGACAAGGTACCATAGCTGCAGTGGTTCTACAGCGAACCCCTTTGATTGCAGAGCAGCGAAGCCATCACACTCTTTCAGCAAGCCGACCAAGGGAAACTGACCAAGGCGAAAGGCAAGCCCAGGGGATATCGGCACCCAGAAAAACCTTGTCAACTGAACCAGTTCAACTAGGCCAACCAAAGGACACTGCCCAAATTTCGTGGAACTGGGGAACCCCAGACTGAAACAAGGTCACTAGAGCCCTAGGCGCAATAGCCACACTACGACCAAGAACAAGGGGATACCTCAAGGACAAAGTCACTCGAACAAAGGCTAGTCTCCACATCACCCCCAAAAAATAAGAGGAGAAGATGAAAGAAGAATGCGGAGCATCCCCCAGCTCCGGGGAAGAAACCCTAAACCGAGCTCAAGGAGACCACACTGCCCATGTCCCTACAAAGGAACAAACTCCAAAGGAAACCAGGTCCCCCTAAGGAACCTGAGGAAAGCACAAAGTCGGAAAGGTCTCAAGAAAAGAACAACAGTAGGAACAAATTCCAGAGCTTCAGAAGGCCAAACCGCTCAAAACAGCGCTAAGGAGGCACTAAGCCCACAATCTTCCCAAGAGGGAAAGGAAACTCTAGGCCCTGAGGAAATCAGAGCAAAGATAGTGACGCAACGGAACTCCACTGACCTGGTCACCAGATTGAATGCTGAATAAGGACTGACACAATCGTGCCAACCATACAGATCCTTTTAGAGTGTTTAGCTGAACTAAAGAAAAACAAGAAAACACACAAATATTAATGTGAGCACTCTGCGCCCCACCGGACCAGCCAGGCAGAACTGGCGCCATGTGTCTGAATAAGCCACAGGACAGAAGATCTGAATCCTAGCAGGACCAGCCACAGCTGGGGTCATAACTGTCAAGTTAGCTAAATCCTCCCTCAGAGGGGAAGGTAAAATAGACAAACCTAGCACTAACGTGTCCCTTAACAAACTTCCGAAGAAGAAACCAGAGAGAATAGATTCCAGAAGTTCCTGAAGGAAACACATAATCGAAATTAAAAGACATCCTAACGGATAATAGAAAATATAAGGCAACCCGTAGGTTAACGCCCAGGAAGAAAGCAGGCATACCCACAGGACCAGCCAAACAGAACCCTGATCTTCCAACAAAAAACTGGGAAAGATCTCAATAATCAGACAATTTGGAAATGATGTCATCCCTTCATGTCTAATGAAGTAAGCCATTCGAAGTAGAAGACTGCGGATTCCCGTATCCGTTAAGGATAGGATCCTCTAATAACTCAGAAACGTGTCTGAGTAAAACGCGAAGACGCGCTATTCTGTAACAAAAGTCACAACACTCAGGGACAGCTACACCTGCAGGGAACTGTATAGGCCCACCCAAGGCCGGTAGACCTGGGACTATCGGGCACGAGCACAAACGCAAATAAACGTCTGGACTTTGTAGACGCATAATCGCCAAAAATATGTAAAAGCAAAAATGAGCTGCAACCTCTGGGGGGGGGGGGAACAGGCCGCCCTCTAAGGAGTGATAAACATAATCTGGGTTACCCGCTTGTATAGTGGTAGGGAGCGGTAGGGAACTCGCCTCTCAGAGGACAGAACCCCCAGAGGCGGATGGCTCAGCAGACCGATGATTCCCCAAGCCCAAGGAACAGGCACTCTAATACGGCATATGGAACATAACTGATTGACCTGTGTCAACAGGGCCAATTCGCATTCTTCACAAGTTGAAGAATCTGAAATTCGAACAGTCTCAGCATCAGAACCCTCCATAACTAGATAGAGAAGATAATAATATGGTAAGAAAAAACTTAAAACGGCCCCTGACACCCACAATGGCTGGGGCACTCACCACCTCCTAGAACCAGACACAAGCAGACTCTAATTTTTCAGTTGCCACACGGTCAGGAATGCGGAAATGGAAGACCAGAACGTAAAAACGTCCAGTCACAAGGTGAACCGTACAGTCTAAAAAAAGCGCGCCCAACCATAAGGTTGCGTCACTTCCAAAGGCCTTAATGTTCTAAGCCAAGAGCCCAGTTAACATTACACATAAGCAGATTGAATCACATAACAAACATGATTAAAATCCCCCCTGTTCAATAATCCCCCTCAGGAGATATTAACACTCTATTCCAAGATACCAAAGGAGCCTCACTGAGGCCCTATAAATATACTTAAGTCCCGCAAGATAGCTCCTTACGGGAAAACAAATAAGTTACAGTACATTCTGATGAAGTAAAATGAAACGATCTTACCGGAATCTACAGCGTGGAACAGGAACACGGCCCTTCAAGTGTGATGAATAGTAGCAGCGCCTTCGCCATGGACTTGAAAGAAGAAAGCAGGCAGCGAAGTTCGACAACGCTGATTGCTTGTGGAGCTGTTAATTTGAGTCGAGATGGTTTCGCAGAAAGACTCTTCCAGCATCTCCGGACTCTAACTTTCATCCACCCTCACTGATAGACTGATAGGATTACCTAAAACTCCCATCCCATGTTGAAGAGTACTACTCTCCATAAGAGACAAAACAAACTACTGACACTTCTCTGCCAACCTCCTAGGACAAAAGGCAAAGAATGACTGGGGGATGAGGGAAGTGGGAGGAGTATTTGAGCCTTTTACTGGGGTGTCTTTGCCTCCTCCTGGTGGCCAGGTTCTTTTTTCCCAAAAGTATTGAATGCAGTTGTGGACTCTTTCCATTTAGGAAGAAAAACAGAATTTATGCTTACCTGATAAATTTCTTTCTCTTGTGATGTATTGAGTACACGGATTCATCCATACTTGTGGGATATTCTCCTTCCTTACAGGAAGTGGCAAAGAGAGCACCCACAGCAGAGCTGTCTATATAGCTCCTCCCTTAGCTCCACCCCCAGTCATTCGACGAAGGCTAGGAAGAAAAAGGAGAAACTATAGGGTGCAGAGGTGACTGAAGTTTTTTAAATAAAAATATATTACCTGTCTTAAATAAACAGGACGGGCCGTTTACTCGATACATCACAAGAGAAAGAAATTTATCAGGTAAGCATAAATTCTATTTTCTCTTGTAAGATGTATCGAGTCCACGGATTCATCCATACTTGTGGGATACCAATACTAAAGCTTTGGGACACGGATGAAGGGAGGACAAGACAGGAATTTTAAACTGAAGGCACCACTGCTTGTAGAACCTTTCTCCCAAAAATAGCCTCCGAAGAAGCAAAATAATCAAATTTGTAAAATTTGGAAAAAGTATGAAGCGAAGACCAAGTCGCCGCCTTACAAATCTGTTCAACAGAAGCCTCATTTTTAAAAGCCCATGTGGAAGCCACTGCTCTAGTAGAATGAACAGTAATTCTTTCAGGAGGCTGCTGGCCAGCAGTCTCATAAGACAAACGGATGATGCTTTTCAGTCAAAAAGAAAGAGAGGTAGCCGTAGCCTTTTGACCTTTCCGCTTACCAGAATAAACAACAAACAATGAAGATGTTTGACGGAAATCCTTAGTTGCTTGTAAGTAGAACTTTAAAGCACGAACCACATCAAGATTGTGCAACAGATGTTCCTTCTTTTATGAAGGATTAGGACACAGTGAAGGAACAACAATTTCCTGATTGATATTCCTATTAGGAACAACCTTAGGAAGGAATCCAGGTTTGGTACGCAAAACCACCTTATCTGCATGGAAAACAAGGTAAGTTGAGTCACACTGTAAAGCAGATAACTCAGAAACTCTTCGAGCCAAAGAGATAGCTACTAAAAACAAAACTTTCCAAGATAGAAGCTTAATATCTATGGAATGCATTGGTTCAAACGGAACCCCTTGAAGAACTTTAAGAACCAAGTTTAGGCTCCATGGCGGAGCAACGGGTTTAAATACAGGCTTGATCCTGACTAAAGCCTGACTAAACACTTGAATGTCTGGGACATCTGCCAGACGTTTGTGTAAAAGAATAGACAAAGCAGATATCTGTCCTTTTAAGGAACTAGCTGATAATCCCTTCTCCAATCCTTCTTGGAGAAAAGACAATATTCTAGGAATCCTAATCTTATTCCATGAGTAACCCTTGGATTCACACCAATAAAGATATTTGCGCCAAATCTTATGATAGATTTTCCTGGTGACAGGCTTTCTAGCTTGAATCAGGGTATCAATGACCGACTCAGAGAAACCATGCTTTAATAGAATCAGGCATTCAATCTCCAAGCAGTCAGACACAGAGAAATTAGATTTGGATGCTTGAATGGACCTTGGATTAGAAGGTCCTGCCTCATTGGCAGAGTCCACGGTGGAACAGATGACATGTCCACTAGGTCTGCATACCAAGTCCTGCATGGACACGCAGGTGCTATCAGAATCACCAAAGCCCTCTCCTGCTTGATTCTGGCAACCAGACGTGGGAGGAGAGGAAATGGTGGAAATACGTAGGCCAGATTGAAGGACAAGGGCACTGCTAGAGCATCTATCAGTACCGCCTGGGGATCCCGTGACCTGGACCCGTAACAAGGAAGTTTGGCGTTCTGACGGAACGCCATCAGATCCAATTCTGGTGTGCCCCATAGCTGAGTCAGCTGGGCAAATACCTCCGGATGGAGCTCCCACTCCCCCGGATGAAAAGTCTGATGACTTAGGAAATCCGCCTCCCAGTTCTATACACCTGGGATATGGATTGCTGAGAGATGGCAAGAGTGATTCTCCGCCCATTGGATTATTTTGGTTACCTCCATCATCACTAGAGAACTCCGTGTTCCTCCTTGATGATTGATATAAGCTACAGTAGTGATGTTGTCCGACTGAAATCTGATGAATTTGGCCGCAGCTAGCTGAGGCCACGCCTGAAGCGCATTGAATATCGCTCTCGGTTCTAGAATGTTTATCGGGAGGAGAGTTTCCTCCTGAGACCATAAACCCTGTGCTTTCAGGGAGTTCCAGACTGCACCCCAGCCTAGCAGGCTGGCATCTGTCGTTACTATGAGCCACTCTGGCCTGCGGAAACACATTCCCTGAGACAGGTGGTCCTGAGACAACCACCAGAGAAGAGAATCTCTGGTCTCCTGGTCCAGATGTAGTTGAGGAGATAAATCTGCATAATCCCCATTCCACTGTTTGAGCATGCATAGTTGCAGTGGTCTGAGGTGTAGGCGGGCAAAAGGAACTATGTCCATTGCCGCTACCATGAGTCCGATTACCTCCATACACTGAGCCACTGATGGCCGAGGAATTTAATGAAGAGCTCGGCAAGTGGCTACGAGTTTTGATTTTCTGACCTCCATCAGAAATATTTTCATTTCTACCGAGTCTATCAGAGTCCCTAGGAAGGAAACTCTTGTGAGAGGGAAGAGAGAACTCTTTTTTTATGTTCACCTTCCACCCATGAGATCTCAGAAAAGCCAACACGATGTCCGTGTGAGACTTGGCTAGCTGTAAAGTCGACGCCTGAATTAAGATGTCGTCTAGATAAGGCGCCACTGCTATGCCCCGCGGTCTTAGAACCGCTAAAAGGGACCCTAGTACCTTTGTGAAAATTCTGGGAGCTGTGGCCAACCTGAAGGGAAGGGCCATGAACTGGTAATGCCTGTCCAGAAAGACGAATCTGAGGAATTGATGATGATTTCTGTGAATTGGGATGTGTAGATACGCATCCTTTAAGTCCACGGTAGTCATATATTGACCCTCCTGGATCAAAGGTAGAATAGTCCGAATAGTCCCTATCTTGAATGATGGTACTCTGAGGAATTTGTTTAGAATTTTGAGATCCAAGATTGGTCTGAAAGTTCCCTCTTTTTTGGGAACCACAAACAGGTTTGAGTAAAACCCTAGCCCTTGTTCCGCTTTTGGAACTGGGCGGATCACTCCCATGGTATGTAGGTCTTCTACACAGAGTAAGAATGCCTCTCTCTTTGTCTGGTTTGCAGACAATTGAGAAATGTGAAATCTCCCCCTTGGGGGAGGAGTCTTTGAAATCCAGAAGATATCCCTGGGACACAATTTCTATGAACATCTCTTGCCCAAGCCTGAGCGAAGAGAGAGAGTCTGACCCCTACTACATCCGGTCCCAGATCGGGGGCTACCCCTTCATGCTGTCTTAGAGGCAGTTGCAGGCTTCTTGGCCTGTTTACCCTTGTTCCAAGCCTGGTTAGGTCTCCAGACTGACTTGGACAGGGCAAAATTCCCCTCTTGCTTTGCAGCAGGGGAAGCTGAAGCGGGACCACCCTTGAAGTTCCGAATGGAACGAAAATTATTTTGATTGGTCCTCATTTTTGTTTTATCCTGAGGGAGGGCATGGCCTTTCCCTCCAGTGATGTCTGAAATAATCTCTTTCAGTTCAGGCCCGAATAGGGTCTTTCCTTTGAAAGGGATGTTCAAAAGTTTAGATTTTGATGACACATCAGCAGACCAGGCCTTAATCCATAACACCCTGCATGCTAAAAAGGCAAAACCTGAATTCTTTGCCGCTAATTTAGCCAGTTGGAAAGCGGCATCTGTAATGAAAGAATTAGCCAATTTAAGGGCCTTAATTCTATCCATAATATCCTCTAATGGAGTCTCCATCTGAAGAGCCTCTTCTAGAGCCTCGAACCAGAAAGCAGCTGCAGTAGTCACAGGAACAATGCACGCAATAGGTTGGAGAAGAAAACCTTGATGAACAAAAAATTTTTTCAGGAGACCCTCTAATTTTTTATCCATAGGATCTTTGAAATCACAACTGTCTTCGATAGGTATAGTTGCACGCTTAGCAAGAGAGAAATAGCTCCCTCCACCTTAGGAACTGTCTGCCACGAGTCCCGCATGGTGTCAGATATGGGAAACATTTTCTTAAAGACAGGAGGGGGAGCGAACAGTATACCTGGTATATCCCACTCCTTAGTAACAATATTCGCAATCCTCTTAGGGACTGGAAAAACATCAGTGTAAACAGGAACCTCTAAGTATTTGTCCATTTTTCACAATTTCTCTAGGACCACTATAGGGTCACAATCATCTAGAGTCGCTAATACCTCCCTGAGCAACAAGTGGAGGTGTTCAAGCTTAAATTTAAAGGCCGTCATATCAGAATCTGTCTGAGGGAGCGTCTTTCCTGAATCAGAAATCTCTCCCTCAGATAACAAATCCCTTACCCCTACTTCAGAACATTGTGAGGGTATATCGGACACGGCTACTAAAGCGTCAGACGACTCAGCATTTGTTCTTAACCCAGAGTTGTCACGCTTTCCTTGTAAACCAGGCAGTTTAGATAAAACCTCTGTGAGGGTTGTATTAATAACTGTGGCCATGTCATGTAAAGTAAATGAATTTGACGCACTAGAGGTACTTGGCGTCACTTGTGCGGGCGTTACTGGTTGTGACACTTGGGGAGAGCTAGATGCTAAACCCTCATTTCCTTCTGTCTGAGAATCATCTATTGCTATATTTCTGAGTGCTAAAATATGCTCTTTATAATTTATAGACATATCAGTGCAAGTGGGACACATTCTAAGAGGGGGTTCCACAATGGCTTCTAAACACATTGAACAAGGATTTCCCTTGATGTCAGACATGTTAAACAGGCTAGTAATGAAACAAGAAAGCTTGGAAAACACTTTAATCAAAGCAAATAATACTTAGAAAAAAACGGTACTGTGCCTTCAGGAGAAAAAAAGATGCACAAACTCTGCAAAACAGTGTAAAAAAGCAGTAAACTTTACAAAATTTTTACAGTAGTATCATAAAGCCTTAGTAAGTTTGCACAGCCAGACAAATAAACGATTAACCCCTTAATGTATAAACCGGATTGACAAAACGTCAAAAACCAGTAAAAAAAACGTTCAGCACCTTGCCACAGCACTGCTGTGGCGCCTACCTGCCCTTTAGGATAGATTTGTGGGGAAAAAACTTCTTTTAGGCCCTCAAACACAGCAGGACCTTCTGGAGAAGCAGCTGGATGTCTCAGAGTAAAAGAAACTGCGCAACTTAGGCGCTAAAATAGGCCCCTCCCACCTCACTTGATGTTAGTGGGGCCTAAAAGAAACACACCAAAGTGTTTCTAAACTAGCCATGTGGGTTAATAACCCTTAAATAAGCCACAATGACCCCTTAAAGTCCCTCAAAAAAATGTTATGTTTTCTATATAAAAAAAATGTTTCTTCCTATCAGTGTCACCAGTAACAAATGAGCCCTTTATGCAAGCTGGGATTCCTACAAAGTGTCTGAATACAGCTTACCCTTCCCTCATGGGGATATTGCCAGCCTTTTCTAGAATTATCACAGTCTGTCAAGAAAAAAATTGACTGAACATACCTCAATGCAGCTTAGCATGCAAACCGTTCCCCCAACTGAAGTTTTCCTGTACTCTTCAGCCCTTGTGAGAAAAGCAGTGGATCTTAGTTACAAAGTGCTAAGATAATCATCCTCCTTGCAGAAATCTTCATCCCTTTTCTGCCAGAGAGTGAATAGTACACTCCGGGTACCATTTAAAAAAACAAACTTTTGCTTGAGAAAATAAATACTTACATTTTTCTCACCACACTCACTTTACCCTTCCTAGTACTTAGAGTAGGCAAAGAGAATGACTGGGGGTGGAGCTAAGGGAGGAGCTATATAGACAGCTCTGCTGTGGGTGCTCTCTTTGCCACTTCCTGTAAGGAAGGAGAATATCCCACAAGTATGGATGAATCCGTGGACTCGATACATCTTACAAGAGAAAAAAATTCATAACGGAATTTGTTTTATTTATTTATAAATAAATATTTCTCTATATATGTGACAATATTTGGACTGATATATCTATTTATAGCAAGATATGTATATATATATATATATATATATATATATATATATATATATATATATATATATATACAGGGAGTGCAGAATTATTAGGCAAATTAGTATTTTGACCACATCATCCTCTTTATGCATGTTGTCTTACTCCAAGCTGTATAGGCTCGAAAGCCTACTACCAATTAAGCATATTAGGTGATGTGCATCTCTGTAATGAGAAGGGGTGTGGTCTAATGACATCAACACCCTATATCAGGTGTGCATAATTATTAGGCAACTTCCTTTCCTTTGGCAAAATGGGTCAAAAGAAGGACTTGAAAGGCTCAGAAAAGTCAAAAATAGTGAGATATCTTGCAGAGGGATGCAGCACTCTTAAAATTGCAAAGCTTCTGAAGCGTAATCATCGAACAATCAAGCGTTTCATTCAAAATAGTCAACAGGGTCGCAAGAAGCGTGTGGAAAAACCAAGGCGCAAAATAACTGCCCATGAACTGAGAAAAGTCAAGCGTGCAGCTGCCAAGATGCCACTTGCCACCAGTTTGGCCATATTTCAGAGCTGCAACATCATTGGAGTGCCCAAAAGCACAAGGTGTGCAATACTCAGAGACATGGCCAAGGTAAGAAAGGCTGAAAGACGACCACCACTGAACAAGACACACAAGCTGAAACGTCAAGACTGGGCCAAGAAATATCTCAAGACTGATTTTTCTAAGGTTTTATGGACTGATGAAATGAGAGTGAGTCTTGATGGGCCAGATGGATGGGCCCGTGGCTGGATTGGTAAAGGGCAGAGAGCTCCAGTCCGACTCAGACGCCAGCAAGGTGGAGGTGGAGTACTGGTTTGGGCTGGTATCATCAAAGATGAGCTTGTGGGGCCTTTTCGGGTTGAGGATAGAGTCAAGCTCAACTCCCAGTCCTACTGCCAGTTTCTGGAAGACACCTTCTTCAAGCAGTGGTACAGGAAGAAGTCTGCATCCTTCAAGAAAAACATGATTTTCATGCAGGACAATGCTCCATCACACGCGTCCAAGTACTCCACAGCGTGGCTGGCAAGAAAGGGTATAAAAGAAGAAAATCTAATGACATAGCCTCCTTGTTCACCTGATCTGAACCCCATTGAGAACCTGTGGTCCATCATCAAATGTGAGATTTACAAGGAGGGAAAACAGTACACCTCTCTGAACAGTGTCTGGGAGGCTGTGGTTGCTGCTGCACGCAATGTTGATGGTGAACAGATCAAAACACTGACAGAATCCATGGATGGCAGGCTTTTGAGTGTCCTTGCAAAGAAAGGTGGCTATATTGGTCACTGATTTGTTTTTGTGAATGTTGAGATGTTATATTGGTTTCACTGGTAAAAATAAATAATTGAAATGGGTATATATTTGTTTTTTGTTAATTTGCGTAATAATTATGCACAGTAATAGTCACCTGCACACACAGATATCCCCCTAAAATAGCTATAACTAAAAACAAACTATTCAGCTTTGATATTAATTAGTTTTTTGGGTTCATTGAGAACATGTTTGTTGTTCAATAATAAAATTAATCCTCAAAAATACAACTTGCCTAATAATTCTGCACTCCCTGTATATATGTGTGTCTAGATATCTTGAGATTTATATGCAAATATCTTTTTGAAAATCTATCTGAGATATTGTTTAATGTGCATAAGATTGTAATGTAAAATCTTTTCATTATCTCCATAGTTAAACATATCTCTATACATATAAATCTATGTTTCTCTTGTTTAGTGTATCCAGTCCACGGATCATCCATTACTTGTGGGATATTCTCCTTCCCAACAGGAAGTTGCAAGAGGATCACCCACAGCAGAGCTGCTATATAGCTCCTCCCCTCACTGCCATATCCAGTCATTCTCTTGCAACTCTCAACAAAGATGGAGGTAGTAAGAGGAGAGTGGTGTATTATAGTTAGTTTTTTAACTTCAATCAAAAGTTTGTTATTTTTAAATGGTACCGGAGTGTACTATTTTATCTCAGGCAGCATTAGAAGAAGAATCTGCCTGCGGTTTCTATGATCTTAGCAGAAGTAACTAAGATCCACTGCCGTTCTCACATATTCTGAGGAGTGAGGTAACTTCAGAGGGGGAATGGCGTGCAGGTTATACTGCAATAAGGTATGTGCAGTTAACATATTTCTAGGGATGGAATTTGCTAGAAAAATGCTGCTGATACCGGATTAATGTAAATTAAGCCTAAATACAGTGATTTAATAGCGACTGGTATCAGGATTATTACCAGAGATACATACTCTTATAAAAGTGCAATATAAAACGTTTGCTGGCATGTTTTATCGTTTTTATATATGCTTGGTGATAAAACTTATTGGGGCCTAGTTTTTTTCCACATGGCTGCGCAGCTAAAATTACAGACAGAGACATTCAGCTTCCCTCTGCATGATACAGGACATCTCTGAAGGG
Organism: Bombina bombina; assembly: GCF_027579735.1. Taxonomy (NCBI): domain Eukaryota; kingdom Metazoa; phylum Chordata; class Amphibia; order Anura; family Bombinatoridae; genus Bombina; species Bombina bombina. The sequence continues at coordinate 1,110,543,411 of NC_069502.1, read as the reverse complement.
CTCAAAAGGCTTCAAACGTCATGTTTGGGGAGGGTAACAACCACAGTAGACCTGTGGCAGTTGTTGTGACTAGTTTTAAAAACGTTTTTTTCATTTATTATTCCGTTTTTGGTATTAAGGGGTTAATCATCCATTTGCAAGTGGGTGCAATGCTCTGCTAACTTGTTACATACACTGTAAAAATTTTGTTAGTGTAACTGCCTTTTTTCACTGTTATTTCAAATTTTGACAAAATTTGTTTTTCTTAAAGGCATAGTAACGTTTTTTTATATTGCTTGTTAACTTGTTTTAAAGTGTTTTCCAAGCTTGCTTGTCTCATTGCTAGTCTGTACAAACATGTCTGACACAGAGGAAACTACTTGTTCATTATGTTTAAAAGCCATGGTGGAGCCCCATAGGAGAATGTGTACTAAATGTATTGATGTATACATTTAGTACACATTCTAAATGTATACCCTGTCAGTGGTATTAGCCAGATTGCCTGAATTAAGAGGCAAGCGCGATAGCTCTGGGGTTAGAAGAGATACAGAGCGCATAGATGCTGTAAGAGCCATGTCTGATACTGCGTCACAATATGCAGAACCTGAGGACGGAGAGCTTCAGTCTGTGGGTGACATCTCTGACTCTGAGAAACCTGATTCAGAGATTTCTAATTTTAAATTTAAGCTTGAGAACCTCCGTGTATTGCTTGGGGAGGTGTTAGCCGCTCTGAATGACTATGACACAATTGCAGTGCCAGAGAAATTGTGTAGACCGGATAAATACTATGCAGTGCCGGTGTGTACTGATGTTTTTCCAATACCTAAAAGGTTTACAGAAATTAATAGTAAGGAGTGGGATAGACCCGGTGTGCCGTTTTCCCCCCCTCCTATATTTAGAAAAATGTTTCCCATAGACGCCACTACACGGGACTTATGGCAGACGGTCCCTAAGGTGGAGGGAGCAGTTTATATTTTAGCAAAGTGTACGACTATCCCGGTTGAGGACAGTTGTGCTTTTTCAGATCCAATGGATAAAAAATTAGAGGGTTACCTTAAGAAAATGTTTATTCAACAAGGTTTTATTTTACAGCCCCTTGCATGCATTGCGCCTGTCACTGCTGCGGCGGCGGCATTCTGGTTTGAGGCCCTGGAAGAGGCCATCCATACAGCTCCATTGACTGAAATCATTGACAAGCTTAGAACACTTAAGCTAGCTAACTCATTTGTTTCTCATGCCATTGTTCATTTGACTAAACTAACAGCTAAGAATTCCGGATTCGCCATCCAGGCGCGTAGGGCACTATGGCTTAAATCCTGGTCAGCTGACGTGACTTCAAAGTCTAAATTACTCAACATTCCTTTCAAGGGGCAGACCTTATTCGGGCCTGGTTTGAAAGAAATTATTGCTGACATTACTGGAGGTAAGGGTCATACCCTTCCTCAGGATAGGGCCAAATCAAGGGCCAAACAGTCTAATTTACGTGCCTTTCGAAATTTCAAGGCAGGTTCAGCATCAACTTCCTCTGCTTCAAAACAAGAGGGAACTTTTGCTCAATCCAAGCAGGCCTGGAAATCTAACCAGTCCTGGAACAAGGGCAAGCAGGCCAGAAAGCCTGCTGCTGCCTCCAAGACAGCATGAAGGAACGGCCCCCTGTCCGGAAACGGATCTAGTAGGGGGCAGACTTTCTCTCTTCGTCCAGGCGTGGCCAAGAGATGTTCAGGATCCCTGGGCGTTGGAGATCATATCTCAGGGATATCTTCTGGACTTCAAAGCTTCTCCTCCACAGGGGAGATTTCACCTTTCAAGATTATCTGCAAACCAGATAAAGAAAGAGGCATCACTACGCTGCGTGCAAGACCTCCTAGTAATGGGAGTGATCCATCCAGTACTGCGGACGGAACAAGGACAGGGTTTTTATTCAAATCTCTTCATGGTTCCCAAAAAAGAGGGAACCTTCAGACCAATTTTGGATCTAAAGATCTTAAACAAATTCCTCAGAGTTCCATCATTCAAGATGGAAACTATTCGAACCATCTTACCCATGATCCAAGAGGGTCAGTACATGACCACAGTGGACTTAAAGGATGCCTACCTTCACATTCCGATTCACAAGAATCATCATCGGTTCCTGAGATTTGCCTTTCTAGACAGGCATTACCAATTTGTAGCTCTTCCCTTCGGGTTGGCTACAGCCCCAAGAATTTTTACAAAGGTTCTGGGCTCTCTTCTGGTGGTTCTAAGACCGCGAGGCATAGCGGTGGCTCCTTATCTAGACGACATCCTGATACAGGCATCAAGCTTTCAAATTGCCAAGTCTCATACAGAGATAGTTCTGGCATTTCTGAGGTCGCATGGGTGGAAAGTGAACGAAGAAAAGAGTTCTCGATCTCCTCTCACAAGGGTTTCCTTCCTAGGGACTCTTATAGATTCTGTAGAAATGAAAATTTACCTGACGGAGTCCAGGTTATCAAAACTTCTAAATGCTTGCCGTGTTCTTCACTCCACTCAGCGACCTGCGGTGGCTCAGTGCATGGAGGTAATCGGCTTAATGGTAGCGGCAATGGACATAGTGCCATTTGCGCGCCTGCATCTCAGACCGCTGCAATTATGCATGCTCAGTCAGTGGAATGGGGATTACACAGATTTGTCCCCTCTACTAAATCTGGATCAGGAAACCAGAGATTCTCTTCTCTGGTGGTTATCTCGGGTCCACCTGTCCAAGGGTATGACCTTTCGCAGACCAGATTGGACGATTGTAACAACAGATGCCAGCCTTCTAGGTTGGGGTGCAGTCTGGAACTCCCTGAAGGCTCAGGGATCGTGGACTCAGGAGGAGAAACTCCTCCCAATAAATATTCTGGAGTTAAGAGCAATATTCAATGCTCTTCTAGCTTGGCCTCAGTTAGCAACCCTGAGGTTCATCAGATTTCAGTCAGACAACATCATGACTTGGCTTACATCAACCATCAAGGGGGAACCAGGAGTTCCCTAGCGATGTTAGAAGTCTCCAAGATAATTCGCTGGGCAGAGTCTCACTCTTGCCACCTATCAGCAATCCATATCCCAGGTGTAGAGGAGTCAGACTTTTCATCCGGGGGAGTGGGAACTCCATCCGGAGGTGTTTGCTCAATTGGTTCATCGTTGGGGCAAACCAGAACTGGATCTCATGGCGTCTCGCCAGAACGCCAAGCTTCCTTGTTACGGATCCAGAAGCGACGCTGATAGATGCTCTAGCAGCTCCTTGGTTCTTCAACCTGGCTTATGTGTTTCCACCGTTTCCTCTGCTCCCTCGACTGATTGCCAAAATCAGACAGGAGAGGGCATCGGTGATTCTGATAGCGCCTGCGTGGCCACGCAGGACCTGGTATGCAGACCTAGTGGACATGTCATCCTTTCCACCATGGACTCTGCCTCTGAGACAAGACCTTCTCATACAAGGTCCTTTCAATCATCCAAATCTAATTTCTCTGAGACTGACTGCATGGAGATTGAACGCTTGATTCTATCAAAGCGTGGCTTCTCCGAGTCAGTCATTGATACCTTAATACAGGCACGAAAGCCTGTCACCAGGAAAATCTACCACAAGATATGGCGTAAATATCTTCATTGGTGTGAATCCAAGAATTACTCATGGAGTAGGGTTAGGATTCCTAGGATATTGTCCTTCCTCCAAGAGGGTTTGGACAAAGGATTATCAGCTAGTTCTTTAAAGGGACAGATTTCTGCTCTGTCTATTATTTTACACAAGCGTCTGGCAGAAGTTCCAGACGTTCAGGCATTTTGTCAGGCTTTAGTTAGAATTAAGCCTGTGTTTAAACCTGTTGCTCCTCCATGGAGCTTAAACTTGGTTCTTAAAGTTCTTCAAGGGGTTCCGTTTGAACCCCTTCATTCTATTGATATCAAACTTCTATCATGGAAAGTTCTTTTTCTGATGGCTATTTCCTCGGCTCAGAGAGTCTCTGAGTTATCTGCCTTACATTGTGATTCTCCTTATCTGATCTTTCATTCAGATAAAGTAGTTCTGCGTACAAAACCTGGGTTTTTACCCAAGGTGGTTTCTAACAAGAATATCAATCAAGAGATTGTTGTTCCATCATTATGTCCTAATCCTTCTTCAAAGAAGGAACGTCTTTTGCATAATCTAGACGTAGTCCGTGCCTTGAAGTTTTACTTACAAGCTACTAAATATTTTCGTCAAACATCTAACCTGTTTGTTGTTTACTCTGGACACAGGAGAGGTCAAAAGGCCTCGGCAACCTCTCTTTCTTTTTGGTTTAGGAGTATAATCCGTTTAGCCTATGAGACTGCTGGACAGCAGCCCCCTGAAAGGATTACAGCTCATTCCACTAGAGCTGTGGCTTCCACCTGGGCCTTTAAAAATGAGGCTTCTGTTGAACAGATTTCCAAGGCTGCGACTTGGTCTTCGCTTCATACCTTTTCAAAATTTTACAAATTTGATACTTTTGCTTCTTCAGAGGCTGTTTTTGGGAGAAAGGTTCTACAGGCAGTGGTTCCTTCCGTTTAAGTTCCTGCCTTGTCCCTCCCATCATCTGTGTACTTTAGCTTTGGTATTGGTATCCCACAAGTAATGGATGATCCGTGGACTGGATACACTTAACAAGAGAAAACATAATTTATGCTTACCTGATAAATTTATTTCTCTTGTAGTGTATACAGTCCACGGCCCGCCCTGTCCTTTTAAGGCAGGTCTAAATTTTAATTAAACTACAGTCACCACTGCACCCTATGGTTTCTCCTTTCTCGGCTTGTTTCGGTCGAATGACTGGATATGGCAGTGAGGGGAGGAGCTATATAGCAGCTCTGCTGTGGGTGATCCTCTTGCAACTTCCTGTTGGGAAGGAGAATATCCCACAAGTAATGGATGATCCGTGGACTGGATACACTACAAGAGAAATAAATTTATCAGGTAAGCATAAATTATGTTTTCTCTATGTATGTGTATGTATGTCAATGTAAAATCCCGCAATCTCCTATCTTTTATACCTTATAACTTTTGTGTACAATATTTTTAAAAATCATTTTTATTAGACAGTGTTAATGTAAGTGTAACGGTACTTGATAATGTATTTTTGAAGTGTTTTGTGAAACGTTTATGTTGCACAAAACTTAAGTATAGCTCTTTGAGCACGGAGAGGATTGTTGCATAAAAGGTGAATGCGCACGCAATCGTGATTTTTCAAGACCTGTAATACCTGTGCAATGGAAATTGATTGAGAAAAGATAATATTTTGCCATAAATTGTATTAATCAACAGACTATATAACTTTTTTTTTTACATTCCCTAAAGAATTGGAAAACAATGTGTATAAACTGTATTTTAAAACGTTCTATGTATGTAAAAAAATACCTATTATTTATAACAGATTTAAACAGATATGAAACCCAAAACATTTATTTTGTGATTTAGACAGAGCATACTCTTTTTAAAAAAAAGTTTCCAATTTTCTTCTATTTAATTTTATTTAAATTTGCTTAGTTCCCATGATATTCTGTGTTGAAGAGATACCTAGGTAGGCATCTGAAGCACTACACGACAGGAAATAGTGCTGCCATCTAGTGTTCTTGCAAAAAGATAACATTCTTGCAAAATTGTGGTCATATAGTGCTCCAGAAAGGGGCTGGCTACTAAGCATATGTCCCTGCTTTTCAACAAAAGATACAAAGAGAACCAAGAAAAATTGATAATAGAAGTAAATTAGAAAGTTGTTTAAAATCACATGCTCTATCTGAATAATTAAAAAAAATTTGGTTCATATCCCTTTAATTTCATTTTATCATTGTTTGATGAGATTACTTACAATTGCTTAGGCTGTTATTATAGGTACTATTAAATATGCAGAAGCAACGCTATAGATGTAATTAAAAAAAAAATCACTAAAAGCCATCAGTTACAACTCTTATTCTTAAAAAAAATCAGTAAAGATGAAAAAATAAATAATGATAATTTAAATAATTAAGAGCAGAAAATGTTATATCTTGGCCTAATAGCTAGTGAATACTTATCAGATCCCCTCCCAGAAGATGGCCATGGAAAGAAATAACCACACCCCTTTTACCAATATAAAGATGACCTCACTTACTCATCCCTCATTCCTAGACTGTCCAGCATAGGTTAAAATATTAGGGAAAAGGAACCCCAATGGGCATTAACTGGGTATTAGGCTAAGATATAGAATTTTCTGCTGTTAAAATTATTTAAATTCTAATTCTTGTCACTACCTAGCTAATGCTTAACAGATAAAAAACAAATACCAAGTAATACCTCTTGATATAATGGTTGGGACAAAGTGAGAGAAAATAGTTGAAATAGTTGAGAAAACAAGATCAGAAAAACATAATTTATGCTTACCTGATAAATCATCAATTTCTAGTAGGAATATCTCTCCTGACCAGCAGGAGGCGGCAAAGCACCACAGCAAAAACTGTTAAATACCACTCCTTTACCCACAATCCTCAGTCATTCGACAAAAAGGAAAAGAGAAAGGAAGTAATATAAGGTGCAGAGGTGCCTGATGTTTATAGAAAAATAAAGGGTGGGCTATGGACTCACCATATCCGGAAATAAATAAATTTATCAGGTAAGCATAAACTATGTTTTCTTTCCTAAGATATGGTGAGTCCACAGAATCATCAATTACTATTGGGAATCAATACCCAAGCTAGAGGACACAGATGATAAGGGAGGGACAACACAGGTAACCTAAACAGAAGGCACCACTGCTTGAAGAACCTTTCTCCCAAAAGAAGCCTCAGCCGAAGCAAAAGTATCAAATTTGTAAAATATTGAAAAAGTGTGTAAGGATGTCCAAGTAGCAGCCCTTCAAATCTGTTCTATAGAAGCTCCATTATTAAAAGCCCAAGAAGAAGAAACAGCCCTGGTAGAAAGAGCCATGATTCTCTCAAGAGGCTGCCGTCCAGCAGTCTCATAAGCCAAGCGAAAAATACTCCTCAACAAAAAAGAAAGAGAAGAAGCCGTAACTTTCTGACTCTTTCTCTTCCCAGAATAAACAACAAATAAGGAAGAAGACTGACGAAAATCCTTAGTTGCCTGTAAATAAAACTTTAAAGCACGTACCACATCTAGGTTGTGCAACAAACATTCCTTATGAGAAGAAGGATCAGTACACAAGGAAGGAACAACAATCTCTTGATTAATATTCCCATCCGAAACCACCTTAGGAAGAAAAACTAAGGCAGTACGCAGAATTACATAATCAGAATGAAAACTAAGGAAAATAGATTTATACTGCAAAGCTGAAAGCTCTGAGCAGAAGAAATAGCAACCAAAAACAAAATTTTCCAGGATAAACACTTAATATCCAAAAAATGCATAGGTTCAAAAGGACCATGATGAAGAACTCTAAGAACTAAATTGAGACTCCACGGAGGAGTAGCAAATTTAAACCTAGGCCTGACTCTAATCAGAACCTGGCAAAAAGACTTAACTAGCAGATAAACCCTTTCACAAACCCTCTTAGAGAAAAGACAAAATCCTAGGAATTTTAACTCCATTCCAAAAAAAACCTCTGGAAACACACCAATACAAATATATACGCCAAATCTTATAATAAATCTTTCTAGACACAGGCTTACGAGCCTGAATCATAGCTTCAATAACTGATTCAGAAAAACCACGCTTAGAAAATATCAAGCATTCAATCTCTAAGCAGACAGCTTCAGAGAAACGAGATTTGGATGAAGGAAGGGCCCCTGAAGTAGAAGGCCCTTCCGTAACCGAAGAATCCAAGGTGGAAGAGATGACATTTCCACCAGATCCGCATACTAGATTATGCGAGGCCACGCCGGGACAATGAGAATCACCAACGCCCTCTCCTGTCTGATTCGAGCAATGACCCATGGAAGGAGAGCGAACGTAGGAAAAACATACACTAGACTGAAGTTCCAAGGAATGGCCAGAGCATCTAACAGTACAGCCTGAGGATCTCGATACTGTGACCCATACCTTAGAAGCTTGGCATTCTGATGAGATGCCATGAGATCCAGCTCCGGCTGCCCCCACTTGAGAATCAAGTTAGAAAATATCTCCGGATGGAGTACCCACTCCCCTGGATAAAAAAAGTCTGTCGGCTTAGAAAATCCGCTTCACAATTGTCCACCCCTGGAATGTGGATCACAGACAGTCAACAATTGTGGGACTCTGCCCACTGAATAATCCTGGCTACCTCTGTCATGGCGAACAAACTCCGAGTCCCACCCTTATGATTGATTTAAGCCACGGATGTTATGTTGTCCGTCTGAAATCTGATAAACTGGACTGAAGCTAACTGAGGCCAGGCCAGAAGAGCATTGAAGATTGCTCTCAGCTCTAGAATATTTATAGGAAGAACAGACTCCTCCCGAGTCCAAAGACCCTGAGCCTTTAATGAACCCCAGACAGCTCCCCATCCCAAAACTGGCATCCATGGTCACAATCACCCAGGTAGGTTTGTGGAAGCAGGTTCCCAAAAAAGATCCTGGGACAACCACCACAGAAGAGAGTTTCTTATCTCCTGATCAAAAACAATATGTGGAGACAGATCCGCATAATCCCCTTTCCATTGTCTGAGCATGCACAATTGCAGAGGCCTGAGATGGAACCAAGCAAACAGAATGATGTCTATAACTGACACCATCAGATCAATAACTTCCATGCACTGAGCTACTGATGGCCAGGGAAAGGCCTGAAGAATAAGACAAGGATTGAAAAAAATTCATTTCTAGGGAATCTATTATAGTTCCCAAAAATACCACTCTTGTAGCCTAAATTCACCTTCCAACCGTGGGAGCGCAGAAAAGACAACAATATCTCTGCGAGGGAGCTTGCTTGTTTGTTGAAGAGATGGCGCCTGAACCAGAAAAATCGTCCAGATAAAGCGACACTGAAACACCCTGTAACCAAAGAATTGCCAAAAATGCTCCCAGAACCTTCGAAAAAATCATGGGAGCCGTAGCAAGACCAAATGGAAAGGCCACAAACTGAAAATGTTTGTCTAGAAACGCAAATCTTATAAACTTGTGATAATCCTTGTGGATAGGAAAATGCAGATACGCATCCTTTAAATCCACTGTGGTCATGAACTGACCCTCCTGAACTAAAGGAAGAATGGAAAGACAGAACTCTGAGAAACTTGTTCACACTCTTAAAATCTAGAATATGACGGGATGTTTCCTCTCTTTTGGGAACTACGAACTGATTGGAATAAAAACCCAGACCCTGCTCCTGAAAAGGAACAGGAACTATTACTCCCATATCAGAAAGATCCTGGACACAACACAAGAACGCCTCTCTCTTTATTTGGTTTACAGATAACCTGGAGAGAATAAACCTGCCCCTGGGATAAGTCCTGAACTCTAGCTTATAAACAAAATGTGAATAATAGTGCGCTGGTGTTAGGTATAAGGTATCAAACTCCTTACTTATAAATTTAGATCCTTCAATCTAAAATTGTGAACTGAAAATAGAGGGAGTGAAGTAAGGGCGCTATCAGCTGAAGATACCTATGTGTGGGATATTCTGAAAAACAAAAAAGTGAATGTTTGTGGGCTACTAATAGTAAAAAAATGAAATATTTATAAAAACAATTGTGAACCCTTGTGCAGAACAATAAAGTGAATCCTTCTGACATGAAACACTGTGAGGTTATGTATGTATCAACCAGATAAATAGCTATTAACCATAGAATGGTATCTATTAATAGTGTTATGCAATATTTAATAGATTCATATGAACACCTCGATAATTATTACTTCGAATTGGAATCTATACAGACTGCTGGATAGTTAAAAAATATTTAATACAGTCTAATCTATATGCTATTATTTTACATTAATGTTTATAACAGTTTTTATCTGTATCTATTTTTTATCACTGTATTAAATATTTTTTAACTATCCAGCAGTCTGTATAGATTCCAATTCGAAGTAATAATTATCGAGGTGTTCATATGAATCTATTAAATATTGCATAACACTATTAATAGATACCATTCTATGGTTTATAGCTATTTATCTGGTTGATACATACATAACCTCACAGTGTTTCATGTCAGAAGGATTCACTTTATTGTTCTGCACAAGGGTTCACAATTGTTTTTATAAATATTTCATTTTTTTACTATTAGTAGCCCACAAACATTCACTTTTTTGTTTTTCAGAATATCCCACACATAGGTATCTTCAGCTGATAGCACCCTTACTTCACTCCTTCTTTTTTCTGAACTCTAGCTTGTAACCCTGGGATACGATGTTCACCACACAGGGTTCCGGAACATCCCAAACCCAAGCCTGAGCGAAAAAGAAAATCTGCCCTCCATAAAATCCGCTCCCGAAACAGGGGCAGACCCTTCATGCTGACTCTGAGTCAGTAACAGGCTTTATAAATTGCTTCCCCTTATTCAAGGAATGATTGGACTTCCAGGAAGACTTAGAATGCTCCTGCTTGGAAGAGGAAGGTTTAGCTGAGAAGTTCTGAAAGGAACGAAAATTACTTTGACGCTTTTGTATATGTCTTGTATCCTGAGGAAGAAAATTACCCTTACCTCCCATAATATCAGAAATAATCTCAACCAGACCTGGATCCAAACAAGGTCTTACCCTTGTAAGGAAAAGACAAAAGAATAGTTAAGAGACCAGGAATTTAACCATAAAACTCTGCAAGCTAAAACAGCAAGTTAGAAATCTTTGCCAAACTGATAACTCGAAGAGAAGCATCAGAAATAAAGTAATTAGCCAATTTAAGAGCCTTAATCCTATCCTGAATCTCCTCAAGAGGAGTGTCGGACCGAATAGAATCAGACAACACATCAAATCAATAAGCTGCTGCACTAGTGACAGTAGCAATACACACTGCAGGCTGCCATTGCAACCCCTGATGAACATACATCCTCTTAAAAAAAAGCTTCAAGCTTCTTATCCATAAGAATAGTACTTCTCTTAGCCACAGTAGATAAAGCACCCTCAACCTTAGGCACTGTCTACCAAGACTCTTTAAGCAATAGAAAACATTTTTTTTTTAAATTGGAGAACGGGAAAAAGGAATCCCAGGCTTCTCCCACTCCCTTGCAACAATCTCTGAAGCACGATCAGGGACAGGGAATACCTCCACTGCGGAAGGAACATCAAAATATATAATAAGCTTGCTAAATTTCTTAGGAGTCATTACAATCATAGAATCAGAATCATCCAAAGTAGACAAAACCTTCTAAAGCAACAAACGGAGGTGCTCTAATTTGAACCTGAATGACACAACCTCAGCATCAGAAGAAGGAAATATACTGTTAGAGTCAGAGATCTCACCCTCAGACAATAAAGAAGAATCCTCTTCCTCAGACTTCTGAGAAGAGACATTAAAAAAAAACAACCCCTGAAATATTCTTCTTAGGCTTACCCTGCAACATAGGGAAAGCAGGTAATGCTTCAGAAACTGCAGACGATATATGAGAAGCCATATTCTGCAAAGAAAACTCCAGCTGGAGCATCAGAGGAAGCACAGGGTATAACATGCGGGCAGACAAGTGAAGGGATGCCTGAGAACAAGGCTGCACTTGAACAACATCTTCCCTAGAAAAAAACGGCTCAGATTCAAAAAGTTTATCTTTGTAATGCAATGTTCCCTCAATAAACGTAGAAACAGAAAGAAATAGGAGGTTCCACATTAGCCCCCAACAGAGTCCAAACAACATTTTGCAGGACCACTTAGTCCATCAAAACACAAAAAATAAATTACAAATAATAAATTTATACGAAAGAAAAAAAAGCCTAAAAAACGTTACTATCCTTTTAAAAAAGTGACGTTAACACAGACATTTAGAGCAACAAACTTAAACTTTATAAAAGTAAAGTAAAATAAACATGGACACCTCTACACCGCAGCCAGATTGCTGAAGTGCCTACCTGAACCTACTGATCAAAATGAGAAAAAATAGGAACACTCTGAACTGAAACCACACTGCAGCAAAGAAACAGCCACTTGTACACAGCCCAGAGCTGCACTAAAATAAAACAAACATTTCCTGGTATGAAAAAGTGCACCAAAACTAACTCCTCAGCAGGCTCCGCCCACTAAAACATCACAACACAACCGGACACTCATAACCTTACCCAGGGAAAAAAATGTTGCAAAAAAACATTAAACTGAAAATCGCATACAAAGTAATAAAAAAAATCATGAGCCAGAACCTTGTCAATGCCCTGTAATATAACCCCTCATCAGAAAAACTGAATTAACCGTTTAAGTGCCAATATAAGAATATAATATAGCCTTTACCATAAAAGTAATTGCCCTGCAGCAGGCAGTTCACACAGTTTAAGAGGCACCCTCCTCCTATAGACCTGTGAAAAATGAAAAGACTGTGCAAACTTAAACAGGCTTTCTGACAAGGGCAGCAATAAATCAGTTAGGATGCACAGAGGGGATTATATCCCCCAAGTTCCCAAATGCTTAAAAGCCACAAATGCTCTACTGAAGAGACTGAAATGGACTGTGGCTAAACCCTTAGCAAAGATCAGAACATCTTGTCCTGCTTTGAAAATAACAAACTCTTGATTGTAGAATCTTACAGACACCTAACTTTACCACCTCCTTGCAACTACTACAGGCAAAGAGAATGACTGGGGATTGTTGGTAAGGATAGTGGCATTTAACAGTTTTTGTTGTGGTGCTCTTTGCTGCCTCCTGCTGGTCAGGAGAGATATTCCCACTAGTAATCTAAATTTCTTGTTAAAATGCAAAGACTGAAAAAACACAGGTGTGGAAAAAAAAATGGCAGGAAATTACTTTCAAATGATTGCCTAACAAAACATCCAAGAATGTGACCTACTGAATGCCCAAAAACTGAAAGAAGTAGAGACTATATAGCAAGTCTAGGCCTCAGTATTGTGGTGCTCTATGATTTTCCAGGCAAACTCATACAGGAAAACGTATAGCACTAAGTAACAATAATCAGTGTTGCAACAAATGACTAACCCATTTGCAATCCTGAAGCCACAAAGCTAAACAAGCAAAAGTTGAAAAATATTCCACGTTTACATGCTGAGATCATGTCCTTGCTATTCATTTTAACTTGTTCATTGTTCCAATAAATTGACTTTTTACCAAAACGCCATGAGGATTGCCGGAGTTCTTTTGTTGCTGAAGTATAAACCTATATGGAAAAAAGGGCATGAAACAAACCAAACCATGAATGTAAAATACACATTTCTAAAACATAAGGGCCTAGTGAAGCACTATCAATAGTGGGAGGAGCATAAACGCAATTGCGAGATCACTGTGTTATTTATGCTGAAATCCATATTACAAGTGGCGCGCTGTATTACAGCATATTTGTTTACTCTAACTCGTGGTAATTTGTGCTCCACATATTTCTATGGGTAGTGTTGAGCGGTAATATGCACGCTCATATTACGAGTTGAAAGTAAATGCGATCACTCAAACGCAATGGCATTTACTGCTTAAACTTTTGGCCACCAATCAGCAAGCGCTACCCAGGTGCTGAACCAAAAGTGGGATGGTTCCTGAGCTTACATTCCTGCTTTTCAAATAAAGATAGCAAGAGAACGAAGAAAAATTGATAATAGGAGTAAATTAGAAAGTTGCTTAAAATTGCATGCTCTATCTGAATCATGAAAGAAAAAAAAATTGGGTTTCATAGCCCTTTAATAAGTTGTAAAACCTAACCTCTATAAGAAATGGTAAGATCCTAAGCCCTTGTCTATGAAAATATATCTATAAGAAAACATGAAAGGAAAAAAGCTAAAAAAAAGAAGTAGGCCTAACAAAGGTTTAACCTTTACATTAGCATAATTTACAAAAATAAGTACAGGTGGCCCTCGTTTTACAACGGTTCAATTTACACCGTTTCAGAATAACAACCTTTTTTCCAGTCATGTGACTGCTATTGAAAAGCATTGAGAAGCAGTGCATTTATTAAAATAGCCAGTAGGTGGAGCTGTCCCCTTGTGTTGTAGCAAAGCCAAGCAAGCTGAAATTAATCAGTTTAACCAGATCTGAGCTATCGAGCAGATTTCAAAGGAACAAGATCTTCCTGTCTATAAATCAGTCCAGATTGGAATGCATAGAAAGAACTGTTTGCAGAAAAATGCAAGTTAAGTCTGTGTTGTGTGATTATTTTATTAGGTTTATAATGCTGTTTAGCTAATGTTTTTGTTCATTTAACTTAGTTTAATTATATATACTGTGTTGTGTGATTATTGTATTAGGTTTATAATGCTGTGTAGCATTTAAAGTCTTCATTTCAAAGCTTTAAAAATAATGTATTAGGTGTTACTTATGACAATTTTGAGAGGGCCTGGAACCTATCTCCCTCACTTCCCATTGACTTACATTATAAACTGGGTTTCAATTTACAACGGTTTCAATCTACAACAATTCCTTCTGGAACCTAACCCCGGCGTAAACTGAGGGCTACCTGTATGAGCATTAGTATTATTGCATAGCCAAAAAGCACATCTAAGCAAGTATCACCTCTTGCTTTCCCCAGAAGTTTTCTGGGTAAGATATACAAATTAGATATACAATATCACATGCTTTTTGCTTCTAGTAGAGTTTAAAGGGACAGTCTACACCAAAATGTTTCTTATTTAAAAAGATAGATAATTCCTTTATTACCCATTCCCCGTTTTTGCATAACCAACACAGTTATATTAATATACTTTTTACCTCTGTGATTACCTTGTATCTAAGCCTTTGCAGACAGCCTCCTTATGCAAGTGCCTTTGACAGACATGCAGTGTAGTCAATCAGTGAAGACTCCTAAATAACTTCACGGGAATGAGCACAATGTTATCTATATGACACATGTGAACTAGCACAGTCTAACTGTAAAAAACTTTCAAAATGCTCTGAGCTAGGAGGCGGTTTTCAACTGTTTAGAAATCAGTTTGAGCCTAGCTAGGTTTAGCTTTTCAAAAATACCACAAAGGGAACAAAGCAAATTTGATGATAAAAGTAAATAGGAAAGTTGTTTAAAATTGCATGCCCTATCTGAATCGTGAAAGTTTAGTTTTGATTTTACTGTCCCTTTAACTACAGCTATCCCCTTATGAGGTAGGTGCAGCAAAAAAAAACAATAAAAAAGACTTAAATAAAACAGTAAGACTAAACTGCAAAAAGTAATCTAGGGGTTTAACCCCTTAACGACCAAGGACGTACGCCACACGTCCTCTAAAAAAATACACTTAATGACCGAGGACGTGTGGCGTACGTCCTTGGTCTGGAAAGCAGCTGGAAGCGATCCTGCTCGCTTCCAGCTGCTTTCCGGTTATTGCAGTGATGCCTCAACATCGAGGCATCCTGCAATAACCCCCCTTGGCCATCCGATGCAGAGAGAGCCACTCTGTGGCCCTCTCTGTACCGGACATCGATGGCCGGTTTCGTTGGTGGGTGGGAGCCAGTCTGGGAGGCGGGTGGGCGGCCATCGATGGGCTGTATCATGTGGAGGGGGGCGGGATCGTGGGCGGGAACGCCGGGCACGCGCGCGGGCACGAGGGTGCGCGCGCGGGCGCGCGCAGGGGTAGGAAGCGGGTGGGAACCGCTACACTACAGAAAAGTGATGGGATTAAAGTGGCAGTGATTGCCAAATTTATTTACATATATGTGAATCTAAGAGATCTGGGAGGGGTGGTGGGTTGGTCTTTTGGGGGGGGCAAGCTACACTACAGAAAATCATTAAAAAAATAAAAATAAAAACATATTTTACTATAAACTGGGTACTGGCAGACAGCTGCCAGTACCAAAGATGGCTACTAATAAGTTAGAGGGGGATGGGTAAAGAGCTGTTTGGGGGGTATCAGGGAGGTTGGTGGCTAAGGGGGGATCCTCCAGAGCAGCATATGTAAGTATGCCTTTTTTTTTTATTTATTTTTTATCAAGGATAGCTTTTTTTTTAGTACTGGCAGACTTTCTGCCAGTACTTAACATGGCGGGGACAATTGTGGGGTGGGGGAGGGAAGAGAGCTGTTTGGGAGGGATCAGGGGGTGTAATGTGTCAGGTGGGAGGCTGATCTCTACACTAAAGCTAAAATTAACCCTGCAAGCTCCCTACATGCTACCTAATTAACCCCTTCACTGCTAGCCATAATACACATGTGATGCGCAGCGGCATTTAGCGGCCTTCTAATTACCAAAAAGCAACGCCAAAGCCATGTATGTCTGCTATTTCTCAACAAAGGGGATCCCAGAGAAGCATTTACAACCATTTGTGCCATAATTGCACAAGCTGTTTGTAAATGATTTCAGTGAGAAACCTAAAATTGTGAAAAATTTTACTTTTTTTTTTATTTAATCGCATTTGGCGTTGAAATGGTGGCATGAAATATACCAAAATGGGCCTAGATCAATACTTAGGGTTGTCTACTACACTACAATAAAGCTAAAATTAACCCTACAAGCTCCCTACATGCTCCCTAATTAACCCCTTCATTGCTGGGCATAATACACGTGTGGTGCGCAGTGGCATTTAGCGGCCTTCTAATTACCAAAAAGCAACACCAAATCCATATATGTCTGCTATTTATGAAAAAAGGGATTCCAGAGAAGCATTTACAACCATTTGTGTCATAATTGCACGAGCTGTTTGTAAATAAATTCAGTGAGAAACCTAAAGTTTGTAACAAAATGTGTGAAAAAGTGAACAATTTTTTTTATTTGATCGCATTTGGCGGTGAAATGGTAGCATGAAATATACCAAAATGGGCCTAGATCAATACTTTGGGATGTCTTCTAAAAAAAAATATATACATGTCAAGGGATATTCAGGGATTCCTGGAAGATATCAGTGTTCCAATGTAACTAGCGCTAAGTTTGAAAAAAAGTGGTTTGGAAATAGCAAAGTGCTTCTTGTATTTATTGCCCTATAACTTACAAAAAAAGCAAAGAACATGTAAACATTGGGTATTTCTAAACTCAGGACAAAATTTGGAAACTATTTAGCATGGGTGTTTTTTGGTGGTTGTAGATGTGTAACAGGTTTTGGGGGTCAAAGTTAGAAAAAGTGTGTTTTTTTCCATTTTTTCCTCATATTTTATATTTTTTTTATAGTAAATTATAAGATATGATGAAAATAATGGTATCTTTAGAAAGTCCATTTAATGGCGAGAAAAACGGTATATAATATGTGTGGGTACAGTAAATGAGTAAGAGGAAAATTACAGCTAAACACAAACACCACAGAAATGTAAAAATAGCCTTGGTCCCAAACGGACAGAAAATGGAAAAGTGCTCTGGTCACTAAGGGGTTAAAAAATGAAAACTCCAGACTACAATACTCTTTGTAATGACAAAAATATGTTTACCAAATGAAGAAAACAGAGGGTTAACTCCTGCATCCAAATGCTTTAATCAAGTCACAGCCTAATTAGGTTAGGCAAGGACAGCTGATGCAAATCTGAAAAAGAGTTAGTGATTACCGAGCAGTGATTGAAACACACAGACAGCGTGGACTTCTGAAAAAAAACAATTTTAGTATAAAAATACGAAGGCTTTTGTGGTTAATTTAGTAGTGTTAAATAACTTACAAGTTACATAGAAAAAATAGGGATGTACTTGCATGTCATGTATTGAGAAGTAACACTCTTGACAAAGAATATATTTTTACATTTGCAAGGGCAGAAAACATATGAAGAAAATAAAACCTATTGGGCTAGATTACGAGTGGGCCACTTGTGTGTTAACTGCGCTAGAAGTAAGCTTTGTACGCACGTCGGGTAGGGTGCGTATTACAAGTTGAAAGTAAAAAGTTTTCAAACAAGTGCTAACCCGATGCACGCAAAAAGCCAAAGTTAGAATATTGTGAGCGTGTTAACATATTTCCCCATAGAAGTCAATGTGGAGAAAAAAAAAACTAACAACCTGATCGCATTTTCTCAAGTGCGCTAACCGACATGCAATTTTTTTTTTCAAATTCCTCGTAGCACCATGTGGATTCATAGAAAAGACTTTTGATTACACTAGGTGGAAAAACTATTTCTTTTTTTTTTTTACAAAAATAATGATCTCAAAAACTACTAAACAGATTTTCTTATTTTGTAGTGATAACCAATCCAAATACACATATCACGTTACCCAATTTTTATTCATATCCAAAGATAAAAGTATTTGAAAGAAATGTGGTAGCAATGAATAAATAGTATATACAACTGAGCAACATGTGGTGTTTTGTTAAGATGTCACATCTGGTATCACTCTTATAAACAAAGTTTAATGTCCAAAGACTCAGAAATTAAAACAATAACTTATATAGGGTACAGAATTTGCATATCAAGCAAAGAGAATTTCAGCCACTTGCTTATTTTAAAAAAGACATTTGTTCATTCTTACTTAGGACTCAAAATGTTTCAAGCCAGAAACCCTAGAGCACTATATGGCAGCAGTTTTGCAAGGATGTTTTCAACCATCTTATAGATTCTGCAGATACTGCTGCTAATTTGGTGTTCAAAATTGTATAACAATATTATCCAATCATTTTTGCAAAACTGTTGCAATATAGTGCTCTAGACATGAGCTGGCTACCTAGGTATGCTATTTACCAAAGGATAACAAAATAATAAATTCAATTTTATAACAGAAGTAAATTAGATTTCTTTTTTTTTTAAAGGGATATGAAACAGCAATTTTTTTTCATGATTCAGATAGAGCATGCAATTTTAAGCAACTTTCTAATGTACTCCTATTATGAATTTTCTTCGTTCTCTTGGTATCTTTATTTGAAAAATCAGAAATGTAAGTTTAGGAGCCAGCCCATTTTTGGTTCAGCACCTGGATAGCGCTTGCTTATTGGTGGCTACATTTACCTGCCAATCAGCAAGTGCTACCCAGGTGCTGAACAAAAAAATGGTCCGGCTCCTAAGCTTACATTTCTGCTTTTCAAATAAAGATACCAAGAGAATGAAGAAAATTTGATAATAGGAGTGAATTAGAAAGTTGCTTAAAATTGCATGCTCTATCTGAATCATTAAAGAAAAAATTTGGGTTTTATATCCCTTTAATTGTATGCTTTTACTGAATTATCGAAGAAAAATTTGGGGTGTCACTTTATAAATCTATGCAGCATCTTGACCATTTGCATCTGTCAGTTTATTCCTATAATCCTGTGTTTTTGGTGTTGCTACTAGAGAACACACCTAGGGCCCCATTACATATGCAGCGTCGCCCGGAAAAGTCGGCGACGCCGTTTTTTACGCTGTTTTGGTATCCTATATACAGCGCCGCATATAAATGTGGCACGTTTTTTGCGCTGTTTTGGTATCCTATATACAGGCACGTATATTTCACCTGTCGCCCGCAATTTTTACTCCCATAAGCTAACATGGGACCGCGTCGCAAATCGGTATCCAATATTCATCTCAAGGACTAACGTGGCGAAAATGGAGAAATCTTACTCCATTTTCACCTCGCCATACAAGGCAGTCACAGCAGGCCTTGCGCTGAGTATGGGAGCACCGTAACTTACGAAACTGCCTGCAAAAATAAACTAACGCCTAACGCATGTGCAATATCTATCTACCTGTCAACCGCAATCCCCCACCGCAATAACTAATAAAGTGTATTAACCCCTATATCCGCCATCAAACTTACAACGCAAGTAATAACTAAATTATTAATCCCTATATCCGCCATCAAACCCACACCGCAAGTAATAATCAAATTATTAACCCCCCTATACCCGCCATCAAACCCACAACGCAAGTAATAACTAAATGATTAACCCCTAAATCCACCAACCCCAACATTGCAAACTACCTATTAAAACTATTAACCCCTAATCCGCCATTAACCCTCAACGCAAACTACCTATTAAAGTATTAACCCCTAAACTGCCAAAACCCACAACGCAATAAACCTAACACCCCCTAAATGAACCCAAATTACCTAAATTACAAAATACTAAAGTTACTATTAAAATAAAAAAACCTAACACTACTTTAAAAATAAAAATAAACTAAATATAAATTAAAGGGACAGTCTAGTCAAAATTAAAATGTTGGTGTAGACTGTCCCTTTAAGCTACAATTACAGAAAATAAAAAAATCTAAGATTACATAAAATAAAAAACAAAATTACCACTTTTAAAAATTATACCTAATCCCTATGAAAATAAAAAAGCCCCCCAAATAAAAACACCACCTACTCTAAGAATAAACTACCAGTAGCCCTTAAAAGGGCTTTTTGCAGGGCATTGCCCCAAGATAATCAGCTCTTTTACAACAAAATACACAAAGTTCCCCCCTAACAGTAAAAAAACCCCACCCACCAAACCCCCCAAAATAAAAGAACCTACCACGAAAAAACCTAAACTACCCATTGCCTTGAAAAGGGCATTTGTTGGGCATTGCCCTTAAAAGGGCATTTAGCACTTTTACTGCCCACCCTAATCTAAATAATCCTCCCCCAAAAAAACAACTAAGTCTAACCCCCAGGTTCATACTCACCATTCCTGAAGTCCGGCGGAGACGGTCCTGTCCCATGCGGTGAAGTCTTCTTCCAAGTGTCGACCTCTTCTTCCAGGAACAATCCAGCATGGAGCGGAGGGCGGAGATGAAGACCCTGGAACTGAAGACCGACGACCCTGGAACTGAAGACCGGCGACCGTGGAGCCATGGAGCGTGGAGGATCCTCTTTGCACAATCGTCGCTGTACACTTGATAGAGAATTCAAGGTATGCGATTAAAAATGGCGTCCCTTGAATTGCTATTGGCTGATTGGATTCTTCAAATTCAAATCAGCCAATAGGATGAAAGCTACTCAAATCCTATTGGCTGTTCAAAGGATGAGAGCTACTGAAATTCTATTGGCTGATTTGAATAGCCAATAGAATTTCAGTAGCTCTCATCCTATTGGCTGATTTGAACAGTCAATAGGCGTCAATAGGAATTGAGTAACTTTCATCCTATTGGCTGATTTGAATTTGAAGAATCAAATTAGCCAATAGGAATTCAAGGGACGCCATTTTTAATAGCGTACCTTGAATTCTCTATCCAGTGTACGGCGGCGATCGTACAAAGAAGATCCTCCATGCTCCATGGCTCCGCGGTCGCCGGTCTTCAGTTCCAGGGTTGCCGGTCTTCAGTTCCAGAGTTGCTGGTCTTTATCTCCACCCTCCGTCGGATTGTTCCTGGAAGAAGAGGTCGCCGCTTGGAAGAAGACTTCACCGCATGGGACAGGACTGTCTCCACCAGACTTCAGGAATGGTGAGTATCAACCATATTTCTGGACATCGCTAGTTTATCCGAATTACGGCACTTTATGAACTGCCAGCGGGGTTTATTGGATACTCCAATGTGCGAGGTGAAATTACAGGCGGTGTGGTTTGCAGCGCTTGCGCTTAAACCTGCGCCGTATATGTAATCTCGCCCCTAGTATTTGTAAAAAGTTTAATGATCAATTAATGTATTTCAGATAATTATTTTTGCATCTGGTGTTAGTTTTGCTAGAGTACAATGTAATTATATATAGATTTATCTGTTCACAATATTGTTATATGTTTAATTGTATTGTCAATTCTAGTAATCCTGTTATACATATTGCTCCAGGTAAATCATATAACTATTCACAGCTTGATGCATTTTGTCTGCTTATTCTATGCTTCCTCATGTTTATATATAGAATTTTAGCATAGCGTTGCCTTTTGCCATGACACACGTGACCTTTGAGTTAGCACTTGACAAGTTCTTATGTGTGTGTTCATGCGTAAGGTTCACTTGCAAAGATATTAAAGATATGGATTTCTGCATGCTAAGAAACACGTACAATCATTTTCTTAAGTTAAAGAGACAGTCTACAATAGATTTTATTGTTTTAAAAGATAGATAATCCCTTTATTACCCATTCCCTAGTTTTGCACAACCAACACAGTTATATTATTATACTTTTTATCTCTGTGATTATCTTGTATCTAAGCATCTTCTGACAGCCCCCTGATTACATGACTTTATATTTATTATCTATTGATTTGCATTTAGTACTGTGTTTTACTAAATCTTAAATAACTTCTCGGGCGTGAACACATTGTTATCTAAATGGACCACATGCACTAGCCGTCTCCTGTTGTGAAAAACATAATTTATGCTTACCTGATAAATTTATTTCTCTTGTAGTGTATCCAGTCCACGGATCATCCATTACTTGTGGGATATTCTCCTTCCCAACAGGAAGTTGCAAGAGGATCATCCACAGCAGAGGTGCTATATAGCTCCTCCCCTCACTGCCATATCCAGTCATTTGACCGAAAGAAGATGAGAAAGGAGAAACCATAGGGTGCAGTGGTGACTGTAGTTTAATTCAAATTTAGACCTGCCTTAAAAGGACAGGGCTGACCGTGGACTGGATACACTACAAGAGAAATAAATTTATCAGGTAAGCATAAATTATGTTTTCTCTTGTTAAGTGTATCCAGTCCACGGATCATCCATTACTTGTGGGATACCAATAGCAAAGCTAAAGTACACAGATGATGGGAGGGACAAGGCAGGAACTTAAACGGAAGGAACCACTGCCTGTAGAACCTTTCTCCCAAAAACAGCCTCTGAAGAAGCAAAAGTGTCAAATTTGTAAAATTTTGAAAAGGTGTGAAGCGAAGACCAAGTCGCAGCATTGCAAATCTGTTCAACAGAGGCCTCATTTTTAAAGGCCCAGGTGGAAGTAGAATGAGCTGTAATCCTTTCAGGGGGCTGCTGTCCAGCAGTCTCATAGGCTAAGCATATTATGCTCCGAAGCCAAAAGGAGAGAGAGGTTGCCGAAGCTTTTTGACCTCTCCTCTGTCCAGAGTAAACGACAAACAGGGCAGATGTTTGACGAAAATCTTTAGTAGCCTGTAAGTAAAACTTCAAGGCACGGACTACGTCCAGATTATGCAAAAGACGTTCCTTCTTTGAAGAAGGATTAGGACACAATGATGGAACAACAATCTCTTGATTGATATTCCTGTTAGAAACCACCTTAGGTAAAAACCCAGGTTTGGTACGCAGAACTACCTTGTCTGAATGAAAAATCAGATAAGGAGAATCACAATGTAAGGCAGATAACTCAGAGACTCTTCGAGCCGAGGAAATAGCCATCAAAAACAGAACTTTCCAAGATAAAAGTTTAATATCAATGGAATGAAGGGGTTCAAACGGAACTCCCTGAAGAACTTTAAGAACCAAGTTTAAGCTCCACGGGGGAGCAACAGTTTTAAACACAGGCTTAATCCTAACCAAAGCCTGACAAAATGCCTGGACGTCTGGAACTTCTGCCAGACGCTTGTGCAAAAGAATAGACAGAGCAGAAATCTGTCCTTTTAAAGAACTAGCTGATAAGCCTTTGTCCAAACCCTCTTGGAGAAAGGACAATATCCTAGGAATCCTAACCTTACTCCATGAGTAACTCTTGGATTCACACCAATAAAGATATTTACTCCATATCTTATGGTAGATTTTCCTGGTGACAGGCTTCCGAGCCTGTATTACGGTATCAATGACTGACTCAGAGAAGCCACGCCTTGATAGAATCAAGCGTTCAATCTCCATGCAGTCAGTCTCAGAGAAAGTAGATTTGGATGATTGAAAGGACCTTGTATTAGAAGGTCCTGCCTCAGAGGCAGAGTCCATGGTGGAAGAGATGACATGTCCACTAGGTCTGCATACCAGGTCCTGCGTGGCCACGCAGGCGCTATCAGAATCACTGATGCTCTCTCCTGTTTGATTTTGGCAATCAGTCGAGGGAGCAGAGGAAACGGTGGAAACACATAGGCCAGGTTGAAGAACCAAGGAGCTGCTAGAGCATCTATCAGCGTTGCTCCCGGGTCCCTGGACCTGGATCCGTAACAAGGAAGCTTGGCGTTCTGGCGAGACGCCATGAGATCCAGTTCTGGTTTGCCCCAACGATGGACCAGTTGAGCAAACACCTCCGGATGGAGTTCCCACTCCCCCGGATGAAAAGTCTGACGACTTAGAAAATCCGCCTCCCAGTTCTCTACGCCTGGGATGTGGATCGCTGACAGGTGGCAAGAGTGAGACTCTGCCCAGCGAATTATCTTTGAGACTTCTAACATCGCTAGGGAACTCCTGGTTCCCCCTTGATGGTTGATGTAAGCCACAGTCGTGATGTTGTCCGACTGAAATCTGATGAACCTCAGTGTTGCTAACTGAGGCCAAGCTAGAAGAGCATTGAATATTGCTCTTAACTCCAGAATATTTATTGGGAGGAGTTTCTCCTCCTGAGTCCACGATCCCTGAGCCTTCAGGGAGTTCCAGACTGCGCCCCAACCTAGAAGGCTGGCATCTGTTGTTACAATCGTCCAATCTGGCCTGCGAAAGGTCATACCCTTGGACAGATGGACCCGAGAAAGCCACCAGAGAAGAGAATCTCTGGTCTCTTGATCCAGATTTAGTAGAGGGGACAAATCTGAGTAATCCCCATTCCACTGACTTAGCATGCATAATTGCAGCGGTCTGAGATGCAGGCACGCAAATGGCACTATGTCCATTGCCGCTACCATTAAGCCGATTACTTCCATGCACTGAGCCACTGACGGGCGTGGAATGGAATGAAGGACACGGCAAGCATTTAGAAGTTTTGATAACCTGGACTCCGTCAGGTAAATTTTCATCTCTACAGAATCTATAAGAGTCCCTAGGAAGGAGACTCTTGTGAGTGGTGATAGAGAACTCTTTTCCACGTTCACTTTCCACCCATGCGACCTCAGAAATGCCAGAACTATCTCTGTATGAGACTTGGCAATTTGAAAGCTTGACGCCTGTATCAGGATGTCGTCTAGATACGGAGCCACCGCTATGCCTCACGGTCTTAGAACCGCCAGAAGTGAGCCCAGAACCTTTGTAAAAATTCTCGGGGCAGTGGCCAACCCGAAGGGAAGAGCTACAAATTGGTAATGCCTGTCTAGAAAG
Organism: Bombina bombina; assembly: GCF_027579735.1. NCBI lineage: Eukaryota > Metazoa > Chordata > Amphibia > Anura > Bombinatoridae > Bombina > Bombina bombina. The sequence continues at coordinate 1,110,518,508 of NC_069502.1, read as the reverse complement.
GCAAACCTTAGGAACCGATGATGATCTTTGTGAATTGGTATGTGAAGGTAGGCATCCTTTAAGTCCACTGTGGTCATGTACTGACCCTCTTGGATCATGGGTAGGATGGTCCGAATAGTTTCCATTTTGAATGATGGAACTCTGAGGAATTTGTTTAAGATCTTTAGATCCAAGATTGGTCTGAAGGTTCCCTCTTTCTTGGGAACCACAAACAGATTTGAATAAAATCCCTGTCCTTGTTCCGTCCGCGGAACTGGATGGATCACTCCCATTACTAGGAGGTCTTGCACACAGCTTAGGAATGCCTCTTTCTTTATCTGGTTTGATGATAACCTTGAAAGATGAAATCTCCCTTGTGGAGGAGAAGCTTTGAAGTCCAGAAGATATCCCTGAGATATGATCTCCAAAGCCCAGGGATCCTGAACATCTCTTGCCCACGCCTGGGCGAAGAAAGAAAGTCTGCCCCCCACTAGATCCATTTCCGGATAGGGGGCCGTTCCTTCATGCTGTCTTGGGGGCAGCAGCAGGCTTCCTGGCCTGCTTGCCCTTGTTCCAGGACTGGTTAGGTTTCCAGGCCTGTCTGGAATGAGCAACAGTTCCCTCTTGTTTTGAAGCGGAGGAAGTTGATGCTGCTCCTGCCTTGAAATTTCGAAAGGCACGAAAATTAGACTGTTTGGCCTTTGATTTCGCCCTGTCCTGAGGAAGGGTATGACCCTTGCCTCCAGTAATGTCAGCAATAATTTCCTTCAAGCCAGGCCCAAATAAGGTCTGCCCCTTGAAAGGAATGTTGAGTAATTTAGACTTTGAAGTCACGTCAGCTGACCAGGATTTAAGCCATAGCGCCCTACGCGCCTGGATGGCGAATCAGGAATTCTTAGCCGTTAGTTTAGTCAAATGAACAATGGCATCAGAAACAAATGAGTTAGCTAGCTTAAGCGTTCTAAGCTTGTCAATAATTTCATTCAATGGAGCTGTCTGGATGGCCTCTTCCAGGGCCTCAAACCAGAATGCCGCCGCAGCAGTGACAGGCGCAATGCATGCAAGGGGCTGTAAAATAAAACCTTGTTAAATAAACATTTTCTTAAGGTAACCCTCCAATTTTTTATCCATTGGATCTGAAAAAGCACAACTGTCCTCAACCGGGATAGTGGAACGCTTTGCTAAAGTAGAAACTGCTCCCTTCACCTTAGGGACCGTCTGCCATAAGTCCAGTGTAGTGGTGTCTATTGGAAACATTTTTCTAAATATAGGAGGTGGGGAAAAGGGCACACCGGGTCTATCCCACTCCTTGCTAATAATTTCTGTAAGCCTTTTAGGTATAGGAAAAACGTCAGTACACACCGGCACCTCATAGTATCTATACAGCCTACCCAATTTCTCTGGAATTGCAACTGTGTTACAGTCATTCAGAGCAGCTAATACCTCCCCAAGCAATACACGGAGGTTCTCAAGCTTACATTTTAAATTAGAAATCTCTGAATCAGGTTTCCCCGAGTCAGAGATGTCACCCACAGACTGAAGCTCTCCGTCCTCATGTTCTGCATACTGTGACGCAGTATCAGACATGGCTCTAACAGCATTTGCGCGCTCTGTATCTCTCCTAACCCCAGAGCTATCGCGCTTGCCTCTTAATTCAGGCAATCTAGATAATACCTCTGACAGGGTATTATTCATGATTGCAGCCATGTCCTGCAAGGTAATCGCTATGGGCGTCCCTAATGTAATTGGCACCATATTAGCGTGCGTCCCCTGAGCGGGAGGCGAAGGGTCTGACACGTGGGGAGAGTTAGTCGGCAAAACTTCCCCCTCGACAGAACCCTCTGGTGATAATTCTTTTATAGATAAAGACTGATCTTTACTGTTTAAGGTGAAATCAATACATTTAGTACACATTCTCCTATAGGGCTCCACCATGGCTTTCAAACATAATGAACAAGTAGGTTCCTCTGTGTCAGACATGTTTAAACAGACTAGCAATGAGACTAACAAGCTTGGAAAACACTTTAAAACAAGTTTACAAGCAATATAAAAAACGTTACTGCGCCTTTAAGAAACACAAATTTTCCCAAATTTTGAAATAACAGTGAAAAAATGCAGTTACACTAACAAAATTTTTACAGTGTATGTAATAAGTTAGCAGAGCATTGCACCCACTTGCAAATGGATGATTAACCCCTTAATACCAAAAACGGAATAACAAATGACAAAAACGTTTTTTAAACAGTCACAACAACTGCCACAGCTCTACTGTGGCTTTTTACCTCCCTCAATACGACTTTTGAAGCCTTTTGAGCCCTTCAGAGAAGTCCTGGATCATGCAGGAAGAAGCTGGATGTCTGTGTCTGTAATTTTTGCTGTGCAAAAAAACACCAAAATAGACCCCTCCCACTCATATTACAACAGTGGGAAGCCTCAGGGAACTGTTTCTAGGCAAAATTCAAGCCAGCCAAAAAACGATTAAACATGCCAGCAAACGTTTTAAAATACACTTTTATAAGAGTATGTATCTCTATTAATAAAGGCAAGGAAAAGTAGTTGTACTTTGACCATGTGTAGACAAAGATTGCCAAGCCAGGCACCGGGACTTAGGTCGATAGACACCCCCCCAAAAACAGTACATATGAGCCAATATTAGAGGTGTACCTTGTGCACTGAAGGGAGAAATCCTGTATATACACGGAACGATATCCGATGGCAGCGTGTCTGCCGACTTCTCTTGCTTCCGCCTCTATGCAAAACCCGGTCTGCAGCTCAATGAACGTCACCGCGTGACGTCAGGAGGGGGTGTGTATGTAGGCAAACTGTATATTCACCCGGCCCAGCGGTTATGAGGAGTGTTAGCCTGGACTCGAAAGCTGGTCAAATCATCACAGAAGAAGAAGGATGGAGTCCCAGGTTATAATAAAATAAATTCTTTTATTCGATTCTTTTAAAAGTTGAAGTGAGACGCAGCTCACACAGACACAACATCAGCCAGAAAGTAAGTGGAGAGATGAGCGTAGCACCAGAGCCACTGGTGCTACGCTCATCTCTCCACTTACTTTCTGGCTGATGTTGTGTCTGTGTGAGCTGCGTCTCACTTCAACTTTTAAAAGAATCGAATAAAAGAATTTATTTTATTATAACCTGGGACTCCATCCTTCTTCTTCTGTCTCTATTAATAAGCCTGATACCAGTCGCTATCACTGCATTTAAGGCTTTACTTACATTACTTCAGTATCAGCAGCATTTTCTAGCAAATTCCATCCCTAGAAAAATATTTTAACTGCACATACCTTATTGCAGGAAAACCTGCACGCTATTCCCCCTCTGAAGTTACCTCACTCCTCAGAATATGTGAGAACAGCAAAGGATCTTAGTTACTTCTGCTAAGATCAAAGAAAACGCAGGCAGATTCTTCTTCTAAATACTGCCTGAGATAAACAGTACACTCCGGTACCATTTAAAAACAACAAACTTTTGATTGAAGAAATAAACTAAGTATAAAACACCACAGTCCTCTTACGACCTCCATCTTAGTTGAGAGTTGCAAGAGAATGACTGGATATGGCAGTGAGGGGAGGAGCTATATAGCAGCTCATCTGTGGGTGATCCTCTTGCAACTTCCTGTTGGGAAGGAGAATATCCCACAAGTAATGGATGATCCGTGGACTGGATACACTTAACAAGAGAAAGCAAATACAAAATCATGTGATAAGAGGTTTTCAATAGAGCCTTAGAAACAGGCGGAAATTTAGAGGTTTAAATGTTATAAAGTATATAAGTATAACAATGTTGGTTGTGCAAAGCTGGGGAATGGGTAGTAAGGGTGTTATCTATCTTTTAGAACAATAACCATTTTTGTGTAGACTGTCCCTTTAAAGGGACCGTGTACTATAAAAAAATATTCCCTTTAATGTGTTACGAAGGATCCATTTTACTTGCTGAATTGTATTAAATTGTTTACAAAGTTTACATCGCTGCTTTTGCCTTTTGTATCCGCACCTATATGGAAAATTGAAATTATGCAGGAATAGCTATAGAAAAGCTATTTCAAATAAGAAACAGCAGAGTGAATCACACTCCCAGTGGGAGGAGGAGATAGGTACTAATTTTAAATTTTCAGTTGGTTTTTGTCTGTATAGACAAAGATAAGATATGAAGGTTTTTGTGTAGAGTTAAAGATAAGATAAGGATGTCAGTTCTCCCTGCAAGCTCTGGCATACAATAAGCTATTTCATATACAAAAATAAACAAAGAACCCATTTGAAATAAATTTTACACTCTGCAGTTGATACAACAAGCAATTGGAAACAAATTAAGGGGAAAACAATTTTACAGTACACTTTCCCTTTAAGTCCAGAGAGGACAAGTTCCTTTGCTTTAGTATATATTTACACTGCCTGTGTATTTATAGTCAAGCAAAACGTTCAGATACATATCAAAGGGCCCGATTATCTAAAACTATCTGCTCAGTCAGATAAGATTATCTAAAATGACCCTGCAGCACCTAGAAAGGCAAATTTTGCTGTCTCAGTCTAAGGGGTGTTCCCCACATTTCTGAATGTGAAGACGGGACAAACCAAGTGAAATATATGATGTCAGGAAATGTTTTTTTGTTGCATTTACACTTTGTGCTTTATATTTTAGACCCTTAACCCATTATGGTGTATATATATTTATATATATTTGTCGTGCAGACAGTACTTTGCTTATTGTACTGCACAACGTATATATACAACTGAGCTGCAGGATGCTCCAGCAGTTTCAGCTGTTAAGTTAAAGCTGAGAGCCGGCGCACCTGAGCTCATCACATCTGTCTTCATATGGAACCGGAGCATGATCGGTGCTCCATTTCCATACGAAGGCAGTTGCCAGATCGTTACAGACGGTGACACTGTGTGTGTCACTGTCTCTGTAATGATCATCTGCTGGTGCCGGAGGGAGGTGTAGGAGGGAATCCGATAGGCGAGTGAGTGGTCCAGCAGCGGAGGGGGGGGAGGGAGTGGGATAGCCCTATGCTACAGAAAAAAATATATAAAGGGACAGGGAGGGATGGGGAGCTACACAACAGAAAAAGTGTGGGGGTTCCCTAACTAACAATCCGGAGAGGAGGAAGGTTGGGGGACCACTACACTACGCAAAATATTTAAAAACTAGTCCTAAAGCCCGTTCACACGGGCCATTTTTTGCAGTACAGTGGTCCCACCCCTTGCGTTCTCTCCCTCCCACTCTCTTTTGCTTTCTCTCTCTCCCCCCTCTCTTTTAAGCTCTCTCCCCCCTCTCTTTTAAGCTCTCTTTCCCCCCTCTCTTTTGCACTCTCTCTCTCCCCCCCTCTTTTGCACTCTCTCCCTCTCTATCTCCCCTCTCTCTTTCTCTCCCCCCCCCTCTCTCTCTCTCTCTCTCTATCTCTCTCCCCTCTCTCTCTCTCCCCTCTCCCCTCTCTCTCTCCCCCCTCTCTCTCTCTCCCATCATTCTCTCTCCCTCTCTCTCGCTCCCCTCTCTCTCTCTTTCTCTCTCTTTCTCTCCCTCTCTTTCTCTCCACCCCCTCTCTCTCTCCCCTCTCTCTCTCTCTCCCCTCTCTCTCCCCTCTCTCTTCCCCCCCTCTCTCTCTCTCCCCTCTCTATCTCTCCTCTCTCTATCTCCCCCCTCTGTCTCTCTCTCTCTCTGCCCTCTCTCTCTCTCCCCCCTCTCTCCCCTCTCTCTCCTCCCCCTCTCTCTCTCTCCTCTTTCTCTATCTCCCCCCTCTCTTTCTCTCTCTCTCTCTCTCCCTCTCTCTCTCCCCCCCTCTCTCTCTCCCCTCTCTATCTCTTCTCTCTCTCTCCCCCCTCTATCTCTCTCTCCTCTCTCTCTCTCTTCTCTCTCCCCTCTTTCTATCTCCCCCCTCTCTCTCTCCTCTCTCTCTATCTCCCCCCTCTGTCTCTCTCTCTCCCCTTTCTCTCTCCCCCTCTCTCTCCTCTCTCTCTCTCCCCCTCTCTCTCTCTCCTCTCTCTCTCCCCTCTCCCCCCCTCTCTCTCTCCCCACATCTCCCTCTCTCTCTCTCTCCCCTCTCTCTCTCTCCCCTCTCTATCTCCCCCCTCAGTCTCTCTCTCTCCCCTCTCTCTCTCCCCTGTCTCTTTCTCCCCTCTTGATCTCTCTCTCTCCACATCTCCCCTCTTTTGAGCTGTTTGAGCTCTCTCCATGGCCTTTCACGGCCCTGCCCCCGGCCCCGCCCCCTTCACGGGCCTTCACGCTAGGTCACGCCCCCTTCACGAGTCTTCACTCTAGGCCACGCCCCCTTCGCGATCGGTCATGCCCTTGCACACGCTCGGCCACGCCCACTTCTTCTTGCGGCAGTCGGCAGATCAGGTAGGGAATCCAAGGCCAGGTGTGTTTGTCCTCGTGCTGTCTCTACTGCGCATGACAGCTTCGGACAAACACACTTGGCCTTTTATAATATAGGATAATAAAAAAATATATAATATAAAAAATATATTTAAAAAAGCTGTCAGTACCTTAGATGGCTGGCATTAGTTTGAAGGGGAGGATTAGAGAGCTGTTTTGGAGGGATCAGGGAGGTTGGAGGGCAAGGGGGATCTCACACTGCAGCAAAAAATAAATAAATAATAATTAAAAAAAAAAAAAAAAAGATTGAAATCTTTATATTGGTAGACAGTCTGCCAATACATAAAATGGTAGTGACCAGTGGAGGGTGAGGGAGGGAAAAGAGCTGTTTGGGAGGGATCAGGGATGGGAAGGTAATCTCTACACTAAAGCTAAAATTAACTTTACAAGCTACCTGATTAACCCCTTCACTGCCAGGAATAGACATGTGTTGTGTTGTGCAGCTGCAACTAGCGGTCATCTTATTACCAAAAAGCAATGGTAAAGCCATATATTTCTGCTATTTCTGAACAAAGGGGATCCCAGAGAAGCTTTTACAATTATTTGTGCCATAATTGCACAAGTTGTATGTAAATAATTGTAGCACACAATAGGAAATGTCAGAGACAGTCTGAGCATTTATTTAAAGTTGCAGTAAAATTTTACATCATCATCAGCTAACAACAGCACTCATCCTGTAAATAATTTTAGTGAGAAAGCCAATGTTTATGAAAAAGATAACGTTTATTTATTTTTTATATTATTACATTTGACAGGGAAATGGTGGCATGAAATATACCAAAATGGGCTTAGATTAATACCTTGGGTTGCCCACTTAAAATTAAAAAAATATACGGGTAGATTACGAGTCTTGCGTTATGAGCTGTGCGGTGCTAACGTGCAGTTTTTTCTCACTGCTCACTTACCTGCAGCGCTGGTATTACAGGTTTTTACAAACCCGGCGTTAAAAGGCAAGAAGTGAGCGTAGAGCAAAATTATGCTCCGAACCGCATTACAATACCAGTGCTGCTTAGGTCAGCGTTGAGCTGGTTGTACGTGCTCGTGCACGATTTCCCCATAGACATCAATGGGGAGAGCCAGATGAGAAAAAGTCTAACACGTGCAAAAAAGTAGTGTAAAACTCAGAAACGCAGCCCCATTGATTCCTATGGGGAAACACATTTTATGAACCCGAGTCTAAACACCCCTAATCTTACACTTATTAACCCCTAATCTGCCGCTTCGGACACCACCGCCACCTACATTATACATATTAACCCCTAATCTGCTGCCCCCAACATCGCCGACACCTACATTATATTTATTAACCCCTAATCTCCCGCCCCCAATGTCGCCGCAACCTACCTACACTTATTAACCCCCAATCTGCCGCCCACAATCTCGCCGCCACTATATTAAATATATTAACCCCTAAATCTAAGTCTAACCCTAACACCCCCTAACAAATATAATTTAAATAAATCTAAATACAAATTACTATCATTACCTAAATTATTCCTATTTAAAACTAAATACTTACCTATAAAATAAACCCTAAGCTAGCTACAATATAACTAATAGTTACATTGTAGCTAGCTTAGGGTTTATTTTTATTTTACAGGCAAGTTTGTATTTATTTTAACTCGGTAGAATAGTTACTAAATAGTTATTAACTATTTAATAACTACCTAGCTAAAATAAATACAAATTTACCTGTAAAATAAAACCTAACCTAAGTTACAATAATAGCTAACACTACACTACAATTAAATAAATTCCCTACATTAAATACAATTAAATAAATTAAATTAGCTAAATCACAACCCCCCCCCACTAAATTACAAGATTTTTAAACTAATTACACCTAATCTAATAGCCCTATCAAAATAAAAAAAGCACCCCAAAATAAAAAAAACCCTAGCCTAAACTACCAATAGCCCTTGAAAAGGCCTTTTGCGGGGCATTGCCCCAAAGAAATCAGCTCTTTTACCTGTAAAAAAAAACACAAACAACCCCCCCAACAATAAAACCCACCACCCACACATTTGGATGGGCATTGGATGGGCATAGAGCATTTAGCTCTATTGCTGCCCAAAGCCCTAACCTAAAAAATAAACCCACCCAATACACCCTTAAACAATCCTAACACTAACCCCCACAGATTCACTTACCGGGAGAAGTCTTCATCCAAGCGGCAATCGGAATCTAAGGGACGCCATCTTGGATGACGTCAATTAAAGAGATATTCATTCCGAAGAAGATGTCGATTGAAGAGGATGTTCCGCGCCGGATGTCTTGAAGATAGAGCCGTTCCGTGTCAGAAGGATGAAGATAGAAGATGCCGTCTAGATGAAGACTTCTGCCCGTCAGGAGGAGCACTTCTGCCTGTCTGGAGGACCACTTCTGCCGGCTTCGTTGAGGACATCTTGCCGCTTGGATGAAGACTTCTCCCGGTAAGTGAATCTTCGGGGGTTAGTGTTAGGATTTTTTAAGGGTATATTGGGTGGGTTTATTTTTTAGGTTAGGGCTTTGGGCAGCAATAGAGCTAAATGCCCTTTTAAGGGCAATGCCCATCCAAATGCCCTTTTCAGGGCAATTGGGAGCTTAGGCTTTTTAAGTAGGCTTTTATTTGGGGGGTTGGTTGTGTGAGTGGTGGGTTTTACTGTTGGGGGGTTGTTTGTATTTTCTTTTACAGGTAAAAGAGCTGATTTCTTTGGGGCAATGCCCCGCAAAGGCCCTTTTAACGGCTATTGGTAGTTTAGTTTAGGCTAGGGTTTTTTTTATTTTGAGGGGCTTTTTTATTTTGATAGGGCTATTAGATTAGGTGTAATTAGTTTAAAAATCTTGTAATTTGTTTTTTATTTTCTGTAATTTAGTGGGTTTTTTTGTGATTTAGCTAATTTAATTTAATTAAATTAATTGTATTTAATGTAGGGAATTTATTTAATTGCAGTGTAGTGTTAGGTGTTAGTGTAACATAGGTTAGGTTTTATTTTACAGGTCAATTTGTATTTATTTTAGCTAAGTAGTTATTAAATAGTTAATAACTATTTAGTAACTATTCTACCTAGTTAAAATAAATACAAACTTGCCTGTAAAATAAAAATAAACCCTAAGCTAGATACAATGTAACTATTAGTTATATTGTAGCTAGCTTAGGGTTTATTTTACAGGCAAGTATTTAGTTTTAAATAGGAATAATTTAGTTAATGATAGGAATTTTCTTTAGATTTATTTAAATTATATTTAAATTAGGTGGTGTTTGCGAGGTGGGAGTGCCGCGGTTTAGGGGTTAATATGTGGCAGAGATGTCCGGTTAAAAAATGTATTATAGTGTTTGCGATGCGGGGGGGCCGCAGTTTAGGGGTTAATAAGTAGTTTATGGGTGTTAGTGTACTTTTTAGCACTTTAGTTATGAGTTTTATGCTACGGCGTTGCAGTGTAAAACTCATAACTACAGACTTTAAAATGTGTTACGAATCTTGTCAGTAGAGGCTGTACCGCTCACTTTTTGGCCTCCCAGGACAAACTTGTAATACCAGCGCTATGGAAGTCCCATAGAAAAAAGGCTTTACGAACTTTACGTAAGTAGGTTTGCGGTAAGGCCAAAAAAGTGTGCGGTGCCCCTATACCTGCAAGATTCATAATAGCAGCGGGCGTAAAAAAAGCAGTTTTAGGACCTGATAACGCTGCTTTTTACCTTACCGCAAAACTCGTAATCTAGGTGATAGATAAAAAAATAATCCAAGGCTCTATTTCTGTTTAAAATGAGTGATAGCAAAAATGCTAAAAATTATCCGGTATTTTGGACAAGTTCTTCTCTGAAAGTCCCTGTAGTGAAGGAGTTAATTTACTATAAACTTTTAGATATACATTTTGTCCTTTACATGTAAGCTTTGCACTTTTTATTATTATTTATTATTATCGGTTATTTGTAGAGCGTCAACAGATTCCGCAGCACTATAAACAAAGGCGGAGTACAACAAAACAGTTATAGGGATCAAATGGGTAGAGGGCCCTGCCAAGAATTGCACTGCTGTAGTCAGCTCTTAAGAAGGTGATCTACAAACAGCTGGACTCTTAGGCTTACATGCTAAGGGGGTTCAGGGGATAGCAATGGAGGAGAGGAACTGGTATAAAGAAAGGTTAGCGTAGGTTGTATGCATCCCTGAACAGTAGAGTCTTTAGGGAGCACTTGAAACTTTTAAAACTAGAAGAGAGTCTTGTGGAGCGAGGCAGAGAGTTCCACAAGTTGGGAGCCAGTCTGGAGAAGTCCTGTAAACGGTAGTGTGTTGAGGTGACAAGAGAGGAGGAGAGTATGAGGTCATGAGCAGAGCGAAGGGGACAGGAGGGAGAGTATCTGGAGACAAGGTCTGAGATATAGGGGGAAGCAGTGCAGTTGAGGGCAGAATGTATGTCAGAATGAGAATTTTGTGTTTGATCCTAGAGGCAAGTGAAGGGATTGGCAGAGAGGTGCAGCAGATGAAGAGCGACGTGTAAGGAAGATGAGTCTGGCAGAGGCATTCATTATGGATTGTAAAGGAGCTAGGCGGCAGGTGGGGAGATCAGAGAGGACAGAGTTGCAGTAATCGAGGCGGGAAAGAATTAGAGAGTGGATTAAAATTTTAGTTGTGTCTTGTGTAAGGAAGTGTCTAATTTTAGAGATGTTTTTAAGGTGGAAGCGGCAGGCTTTAGCCAATGACTGAATGTGAGGAGTGAAAGAAAGATCTGAGTCAAATGTGACCCCGAGACATCGGGCATGCGGGGTAGGGGTAATGATTGAGTTGTCAACAGTTATAGAGAGATTGGGGTGGAGAGTTTAGAAGAAGGGGGGAAAATAAGGAGCTCAGTTTTGGAGAGATTTAGCTTGAGGTAGTGAGAGGACATCCAGTTAGAGATGTGAAAAAGACAGTTAGTGACACGGGTTAGCAAGGAAGGAGATAAGTCTGGTGCAGAGAAGTAGATTTGGGTGCCGTCGGCATACAAATGATATTGTAAACCATGGGTCTTTATTAGGGAACCTAGTGATGACGTGTAGATTGAGAAGAGAAGGGGACTGAGGACAGAGCCTTGCGGTACTCCGACAGAAAGTGGTGACGGGGCAGAGGAGGCCCCAGAGAAGGCTACACTAAAGGTACTGTTTGACAGGTAGGAAGAGAGCCACGAGAGGGCTGTGTCACAGATGCCGAAGGATTGGAGGGTTTGGAGCAAAAGAGGGTGGTCAACAGTGTCAAAGGCTGTGGACAGATCAAGGAGGATAAGCAGAGAGAAGTGGCCTTTTGATTTTTCTGTAAGTAGGTTGTTGGTAACATTAACAATTGCTGTCTCTGTGGAGTGATGGGGACGAAATCCAGATTGCAATGGGTCAAGGAGGGAGTTTATTGTAAGGAAATGGGATAGGTGTGCATAAGCTAGTTTTTCGAGAAGCTTTGATGCAAGAGGGAAGTGGGAAATAGGGCGGTAGTTGGATGGGGAGGTAGGATCAAGGCAAGGTTTTTTGAGGATAGGTGTGACCAGTGCATGTTTCCGCGATGAGGGAAATATACCGGTGGTGAGGGAGAGGTTGAAAATGTGTATTAGTATAGGGGTAAGGGTAGCAGAGAGGGAGGGGAGTAGCTGTGAGGGGATAGGGTAAAGGGGACAGGTAGTGAGGTGAGAGCGTAGTATAACTTTCAATTTTGTTTTTAAAGTATTTAGATTCTGTATACAACAATGTATTAAGACTGTGATTTTACACATTCATTTTATACTTTGAATGTTTCTGTGTAAATTTCACAAATTAGAATTATACTCTGTATAACAATTTATGTACATCTTTTACAAATTACACGTTTTTCTATGTGAAATAAGCCTGTCAGTTTCAGAGAGTAGAAAGGGCAGTTCTTTCTTTTGGCATGTCTGAAGCTCTCTTACTACTCTCATTATATTCTCTAAGCATTTTTCCCTGCAGTTCTTATTGGTTTATCTTGACTGCTATATACAGGTGAAGTTTGCTAAAAATAAACAAATGTTGAAAAAAGTAATTTATACTAAACTATAAGCAAAGGCAAGTTACATGTTGGTGAAAATATTTCTGTTTTATTTGTATTTGTTGCAGACTGAAACATTATGGGCTAGATTACAAGTGGAGCGCTATTTAACATTCCCACTAGAGCATTAACTGTGCTAGAAGTAAGATTTTGTGCGTGTCGGGTTGCACTTGTATTATGAGTTGAAAGTAAACTGTTTTCGCTCACATGCTAACCCAACACGTAGGAAAAGCCGAACTTAGAATAGTGCGCGTGCGATAACCCTTCCCCCACCAAAAAGAATACCCTACTTGAGCAAACGTGATCGCATATACTAAAGTGCGCTAACCCAACATGAAAATATGAATATTTCACATTCAAATGTTCTTGACATAGAAGAATATGTTTTATTTATTCATACATACATATTTCTAGCTATATATGAAGTTTTGTTGCACAAATATATATTTATACCTGTATATATATACATTTATCCATGTGCAGCTGACATGATACACTACATTGTATCATGTCCGATGGCACTTTAGTAAATTGACCCCTATATGTACTTTTGAATGTATCCTATGTTAGTTTAGTCAGAATAGACTGTTTATATCCATTATATAGCGGTTATCAGTCTTGCCAGACCGATTAGATAAGAGAGTTCAGCAGAACTTGACAACGGCCAGAGTTGGTAGTACAATTAGTATGCTTTACTAATATTGAGAAAGCATTAGTTTATATTTTTTGAAGGGATCTCTGACACTTGTTAAGTTCGGGCTGACAAGAGAATGTATTTTACTATATCACTTCATGTGCTGTATAATGCTATAACATTAAACTAGATGGGCGTATTGGGATGAATCTTCCGCTTTTTAAATGGAGTGTGTAGTGTTGCACCTTAGGCTATAAGTATGGCAGACAGCCGAAAAGCATAAGCCGTTGGTGTTACCCTCATCTTTGTGACTCTGTGTTCCCTCCTGGATTTTAATCTATTTTGAATAAAGGCTTATTTTTATAGAAGCACATCCTCTCTGAACATTTACTTCAAATACTTAGAACATATTATGCTATGTGCAGAACATTGGTATGTGAAATATTTACAGTAAATACATAGTTAAAACATTTATTAAAAATAAATATTGCATAAATATGATTTTACATGTTTTTATCTACTTGACTGCCAAGGGCTTTAATGCACACACACACACACACACACACACACATATATATATATATATATATATATATATATATATATATATATATATATATATATATATATATATCTGTATGTGTACATATGTATTTATGTGTTAATATGTGTATGTATGTCTGTAAATAAATATATACACATATAATACATAACTACATATGTACACATACACACACACACACACACACACACATATATATATATATATATATATATATATGTATGTGTACATATGTATTTATGTATTAATATGTGTATGTATGTCTGTAAATAAATACAGGGAGTGCAGAATTATTAGGCAAATGAGTATTTTGACCACATCATCCTCTTTATGCATGTTGTCTTACTCCAAGCTGTATAGGCTCGAAAGCCTACTACCAATTAAGCATATTAGGTGATGTGCATCTCTGTAATGAGAAGGGGTGTGGTCTAATGACATCAACACCCTATATCAGGTGTGCATAATTATTAGGCAACTTCCTTTCCTTTGGCAAAATGGGTCAAAAGAAGGACTTGACAGGCTCAGAAAAGTCAAAAATAGTGAGATATCTTGCAGAGGGATGCAGCACTCTTAAAATTGCAAAGCTTCTGAAGCGTGATCATCGAACAATCAAGCGTTTCATTCAAAATAGTCAACATGGTCGCAAGAAGCGTGTGGAAAAACCAAGGCGCAAAATAACTGCCCATGAACTGAGAAAAGTCAAGCGTGCAGCTGCCAAGATGCCACTTGCCACAAGTTTGGCCATATTTCAGAGCTGCAACATCACTGGAGTGCCCAAAAGCACAAGGTGTGCAATACTCAGAGACATGGCCAAGGTAAGAAAGGCTGAAAGACGACCACCACTGAACAAGACACACAAGCTGAAACGTCAAGACTGGGCCAAGAAATATCTCAAGACTGATTTTTCTAAGGTTTTATGGACTGATGAAATGAGAGTGAGTCTTGATGGGCCAGATGGATGGGCCCGTGGCTGGATTGGTAAAGGGCAGAGAGCTCCAGTCCGACTCAGACGCCAGCAAGGTGGAGGTGGAGTACTGGTTTGGGCTGGTATAATCAAAGATGAGCTTGTGGGGCCTTTTCGGGTTGAGGATGGAGTCAAGCTCAACTCCTAGTCCTACTGCCAGTTTCTGGAAGACACCTTCTTCAAGCAGTGGTACAGGAAGAAGTCTGCATCCTTCAAGAAAAACATGATTTTCATGCAGGACAATGCTCCATCACACGCGTACAAGTACTCCACAGCGTGGCTGGAAAGAAAGGGTATAAAAGAAGAAAATCTAATGACATGGCCTCCTTGTTCACCTGATGTGAACCCCATTGAGAACCTGTGGTCCATCATCAAATGTGAGATTTACAAGGAGGGAAAACAGTACACCTCTCAGAACAGTGTCTGGGAGGCTGTGGTTGCTGCTGCATGCAATGTTGATTGTGAACAGATCAAAACACTGACAGAATCCATGGATGGCAGGCTTTTGAGTGTCCTTGCAAAGAAAGGTGGCTATATTGGTCACTGATTTGTTTTTGTTTTGTTTTTGAATGTCAGAAATGTATATTTGTGAATGTTGAGATGTTATATTGGTTTCACTGGTAAAAATAAATAATTGAAATGGGTATATATTTGTTTTTCTCCAACATAGGTGTGTCCGGTCCACGGCGTCATCCTTACTTGTGGGATATTCTCTTCCCCAACAGGAAATGGCAAAGAGCCCAGCAAAGCTGGTCACATGATCCCTCCTAGGCTCCGCCTACCCCAGTCATTCTCTTTGCCGTTGCACAGGCAACATCTCCACGGAGATGGCTAAGAGTTTTTTGGTGGCTTAAAAGCATTATCCGATTGGCTTATGAGACTGCCGGACGGCAGCCTCCTGAAAGAATCACAGCTCACTCCACTAGGGCTGTGGCTTCCACTTGGGCCTTCAAGAACGAGGCTTCTGTTGACCAGATATGTAAGGCAGCGACTTGGTCTTCACTGCACACTTTTGCCAAATTTTACAAATTTGATACTTTTGCTTCTTCAGAGGCTATTTTTGGGAGAAAGGTTTTGCAAGCCGTGGTGCCTTCCATTTAGGTGACCTGATTTGCTCCCTCCCTTCATCCGTGTCCTAAAGCTTTGGTATTGGTTCCCACAAGTAAGGATGACGCCATGGACCGGACACACCTATGTTGGAGAAAACAGAATTTATGCTTACCTGATAAATTACTTTCTCCAACGGTGTGTCCGGTCCACGGCCCGCCCTGGTTTTTTTAATCAGGTCTGATGAATTATTTTCTCTAACTACAGTCACCACGGTATCATATGGTTTCTCCTATGCATATTTCCTCCTGTACGTCGGTCGAATGACTGGGGTAGGCGGAGCCTAGGAGGGATCATGTGACCAGCTTTGCTGGGCTCTTTGCCATTTCCTGTTGGGGAAGAGAATATCCCACAAGTAAGGATGACACCGTGGACCGGACACACCGTTGGAGAAAGTAATTTATCAGGTAAGCATAAATTCTGTTTTTGTTAAGTTGCCTAATAATTATGCACAGTAATAGTCACCTGCACACACAGATATCCCCCTAAAATAGCTATAACTAAAAACAAACTAAAAACTACTTCCAAAACTATTCAGCTTTGATATTAATGAGTTTTTTGGGTTCATTGAGAACATGGTTGTTGTTCAATAATAAAATTAATCCTCAAAAATACAACTTGCCTAATAATTCTGCACTCCCTGTATATACACATATAATACATAACTACATATGTACACATATATAGACATGTTTATATATACATACATATACATCCTTATACATGTATATGTATGTATCTCTATGTTAAAGCCCTTTGCCTGCTTTTTTTTCTCTAACACTTGAGACCTCATATCTTTGAGCCTTTATAACTTTTTTGTGCCATTTTAAAAAAAATACTTTTTATTATATGGTGTTATTATGAGTGTAAGTGCACTTTGTATTGTATTTTGTATGTGTTTTGTGAGACTTTTTTTTGTTTCACAAAACAGTTAACCAGATCTCTGAGGTTGCTCTTACCTGACTTAACTTCAATTGCGCTCCAGCGACCATGTTTTCTTTAAACTTGTAATAAGAGAGGAAAACCTGACACTTGCAAATAGATGCAATAAACCCCTTATCGCTCGTGCATAACTATTAACACACCACTCGTAATCTGGCTCTATATTAGTTTTGGGTGCTCTCCTGTTAACTTCCTTCTCCCCTGTGAGATTCTCTATCTCAGAGCACTTCATTACATCTGTAATATTTTTGGGACTTCCAGATTCTGCACTTTCTCTAAGAGAATTCAGTGAATTTAACTCCTGTGAACTATAATTTCTCTCCAAGTTGGAAATTAAAATTATTGATAATATTATATTAGGTATGGGTTTAGAAGTTTCCATTTAACCAGTAACACCCCCCCCCCCCCCCCAGCACTGTCCTAACGACACAAATATAGCCCCAGCAGGATCCAGGTGAGCTTTGTTACTTTTATTAATACAAAGTGAAAAAAGTTACATTTTGACTGCATTTATAGATGAAGGGAGTGCACTTCTTGGTGAGATAGATAGATAGATAGATGGATAGATAGATAGATAGATAGATGGATAGATAGATGATAGACATATGATAGACGATAGA
The DNA here is from genome assembly GCF_027579735.1 of Bombina bombina. NCBI lineage: Eukaryota > Metazoa > Chordata > Amphibia > Anura > Bombinatoridae > Bombina > Bombina bombina. The sequence goes on along the minus strand of NC_069502.1, from coordinate 1,110,501,308 downwards.
TATCCTTATAAAAAATAAGCATTATTCACAACCATTTCTAAGTGGTTTTAGAATCATATCAAGCTCCACTAATTGTGTCTTAACCCCCCCCCATTAATTTGTTGCTTTTTATTTTCTTCTTTTCTCTAGTTTGATGCTTCTGCACTGAAATAATATCTTATATTCAGCAATGTCTTGCTGTCACTGTAAAAGTTACAGTAAGACTTATATTGTCACATTTCAGTACTCAGTCCCATTAAATTATACAGCTGACTTATGGCTAGATTATTACTGGCACGCTTACTGATGTGCGTGAGTGATATTGAGTTTATCTCGGCTGTTTGCGTGCGTCGGAAGTAGAAAGTAAATGCTTTAGCTTGGGCGCAATTGAATTTATTGCACGTCAGGATATCGCAACCTCAGACCTCTGGTGAACAATAACGCTTGACTAAAAAGTTGCACTAAACCATGAAAAATACTTTTAAACATACAGTTACATTTCTAACAATAAAAATAATTGAAAAGAAAAATTGCATAACATTTTTTATAAACATATTAGGTCTCAGGGTGTTAGAAAAAAAAGGACTGCAAAGGGTTTACCATTGAGATCAGGGCCGCCACTAGAAATTTTGGGGCCCCTGACTTAACCATTGATCAGGGCCCCCCCCCCCTTCCTTTGACATGTGCAATTTTTGACCAAGTGACTAAAACGTATATGCACTTTAGTCTTCAGTGTCTATTTAAACTTGGAAATGTTGTAAAGGTAGTAACATACACTGAAACACACACTCACACATAAGGATTCACATATAGACACTCTAGCAAACACGCAAAGAAACTCAGACACAGACACCCAAACAGACACTTAGCACTTGTTTACATTGACCTGACAAGTAATGAGGTAGACTACAGTTTTGTAAAAAAAAAAAGGAGATTTAGAAAAAAAATATGGAGTTCTGATTATCTTTTTGTAAAGGAAGATGCCAACTAAATGATGACAACAGCATGCAGTGGCTGACAGGAAGGTCCCTGAATTGCCTAAACAATAATATAAAGGTTAAATGGTAGATTGGTGACTTCTGGAAAAGTCTCATTAGTCTCAAAGTCTGTAGAAAGATGTGAATAATCAGTAGTAAGGTCAAAATGTCCTAAAAAGGAACAGACAATGGACACACACACACAAACTCAAACTTGCACATACACCCAAGGAAACACCAACAGAGACAGCCTCAGAAAACACACAAAGACATACACACACACCCTCACTGAGACATCCACAGAAAATACACACACTCACAGAGACATCCACAGAAAACACAGACATACATACACACACCCACCCTCACAGAGGCATCCAGAGAAAATACACAAAGACAAACACACGCCCACCTTCACAGAGACACCCATAGAACAAGCTCAAAGACATATGCACACACCCTCACAGACATCCACAGAAAATGCACAAAGACATACACACCCACCCTCACAGAGATACCAACAGAAAAAAAATACATACACACTCATAGAGACACAAACCAAAGCACAAAGACATAAACACAGACACCCACAGAAACACTCACAGGAGGAAACATTTATGCACCTTGCATCCCCTAAATCAACAGTGTGTGACATGCATGGTAAAAAAAATGCAGAAATTAAGAGATCACTTTTTAAAGAATCATATTTGTAAATGTGCAAACATAAATAATTCTGTGAATTCAAAATTGTACATTAATGATCTGGGTAGATGGCTAGATGAAGAAAAGTACTTTTAAAAGGTTGACATATGTTTGTTTGATATTTTCCCCATTTTCCCCAACCAAGAGCACCACTTCAAATATAGTGTACAAATGTTCCCATCTGTCAACTGTACTTGTGGATTTTGAAAATGATGTACTCTATATGGTCTTGGTGGAACCATAAGCTGTGGTATTCATACCATTAGATCTGGTTAAATGCAGGATTTAAGCTTGTTGGTATGCTTTTCAAAATTAAGTCAGCTGTAGAGTAAACTGAACAGTTTTAAGTTAACCTGTCTCATTTCCAACACTGAGCAATCTTAGTCTGAGAGTATAACATGTTATGCAGATGTATAAAATGCCTCCTTGTATCTGGAAAGTCCTTGCATAAAGGGGCAGTAAACTGGAATGTAATATATATCATTTGTGTATTGAGGAGGAAACATTTCTGCATGGTTTTAAATATAGAATTTCTACAGCATTGTTAAATAACCATAAATACACTGCTGCTAAAAAATGTGTTTTTATGGACCCCTGGCCACACCATACAACTACTACCACACTGAAGTTACAATCTTAAATTGCACAAAGAAATAAAAAACATTTGCTAAGTAATTCCTACCTCCTCTGCAAATGAAAGTGATCAGCCGTCTGACTCAGGCACACACTCTACAAACAAAGTGCCAAGTCTGTCTCACACTGTGCTTAGTGGTTTAGTGCACACTCAGAAATCCTCTCAAATGCTAATACTTTACTCCTTGTAATAACATTTCCCATGCTCAATTAGCACTCTTCTGTAGTACCCACTGGTGGCTGCCAAAATTTAAAAAAAAAAAAAAAGTTTTTTTTTTTTTTTTTTTTTAGTTCTTGCCTCATGGGGCCCCCCTAGCCCATTGGGCCCCTGACAGGAGTCACCCCTGTCACCCCCTGATGGCGGCCCTGATTGAGATACAAACCTATACAAACCTGGTAGTAAAGGGGATCAAATGCACAGAATAACATTTTGTCTCTTAAAAGTAGTGTTGTGTGAATTATTAGTTCAAATTGTACTTGTCACCTCACACCATTAGATAATCTTCATGCCAGACAACACTGTAATTCAGGCTGGCTCAAACATGCTCTATGGGTCTAAGTATGAAACAATGACCCCAACTCTCAGTCCACTACAATCTAAACTCAACCATAGTCAGCAATCTCAAGTAATAAAGTGCAGAAAATTGAACTAACACAACAGAGCATGATGGACCCCATATGAGTCGAATGGTATATGCTTAACCTATGGACCACCCCTGGGTCATGTGGTACAATTAAATACCTGACCCTGCTATGGGTACACATTTTAACACTATAAAGTTTACGTAAGAAATCATACTGTACAAGTAATTTCCCTTTAAACAGGTCTTACCAAAATAAACTTACAACTCTTTGTAAAGGTTCAAGTGTAAGAACAAATATATAGCAAAATTTTAAATATATATTGTTAACGAAAGCAAAGGGCAGCAAAGTGAGAAACATGGTGTATATGTGAGTATTGCTTACAGCTGAAAGGGAAAAGTCAGCAAAGTGTTGCTACAGACAAGTGTTAAGCACTTTTGTCGGGCTCCTTGCTGCATAATGTAAAAGCACTTAGAACCTGACACGTTTGAGAAATCGCTGTGCAATAGCGAATTGATAAACTGCAACGTTTTTCATTTTAAGTAAGTGAAAAACATCAACAGGTCCTGGCTAGGCTGATCTAAGCTAAAGTAGCTGCAGTACAGCAACACAATATTTCTAGTGCCAGGATTTTTCAATGAAAGAGACACATTACGTAATTAAATAAATTCCTGCTGAACTATTGGAAAAAAGAAGTCATTGCAACAAGCCAGGAGTAAGCTAATGATAGCCAGGTAACTTTAATTTCAACTAAATAAGTAAAACAAGATATAAATATATAAATACAAATATTGTATAAAAAATAGAATTTGTAATCAAAATGCACTACTGATGCAAAAAATGCTGTGAAATTCACATTTAAAATACAATTTTCAAAGCATATTGTTATTCTTATTATAAATTAGTTTCCCCGTCTATGCTTGTGGGCTTAACAGGGATGTTGTATTGCTGTGGCTAAAATTTCTCCACCATGTCTGGTGTATTCTCTAAACATTTCCCCTCTGCAGATCTTGCTGTTTTTTTTTCTCTCAAACTAAAAAGTGGCGAGGTTGTATCAAAACACTTATTACCCTCATAAAAAAACACACGCACACAAAAATAGAGGCAGATATAAGATGCTATGTGCTGATTTATATTGACTGCAGTATTTCCTTATTAATGTGCACTCCTGCTACCTGATAACTTTGTCTCTCATCTATGAAGGAGGCTTCATTGTGCATAAGACATTAAGGGCTAGTTTACGAGTGGAGCGCAAACGTTTGCGCCTGAACGATAAGGGGGTTTATCGTGGGGGCTTGTGCTCATCGGGCTTACCGTTCATATTACACTTTAACTGTTCTGCAAAACATAAAATGGGCCGTGGTTGGCTCTTTCAGCAGGACTATGATCTAAAACATACATTAGAATTAACACAAAAATGGTTTACTGACCACAAAATCAAGGTCCTGCCATGGCCATCCCAATCCCCTGACTTGACCCCCATAGAAAACCTGTGGGGTGAACTGAAGAGGAGAGTCCACCAGTGTCAACCTCGGAATTTGAAGGATCTGGAGAGATTCTGTATGTAGGAATGGTCTCAGATCCCTTGCTATGTATTTTCCAACCTTATCAGGCATTATAGGAGAAGACTCAGAGCTGCTATCTTGGAAAAGGGAGATAGCACAAACTATTGACTAAAAGGGTGCCAATAATTGTGCCACAAGTATATTTAAAGGGACAGTAAACACCAACATTTTTATTGTTTAAAAAGATAGATAATCCTTTTATTTACCATTCCCCAGTTTTGCATAGCCAACACTGTTTTATTAATACACTTTTTACCTCTACGATTACCTTGTATCTAAGCTTCTGCACACTGCATCCTTATCTCAGATCTTTTGACAGACTTACATTTCAGGCAATTAGTGATGACTCTTAAATAACTCCACGTACATGAGCACAATGTTATCTATATGGCACACGTGAACTAATGCCCTCTAGCTGTGAAAATCAGTCAAATGCATTCAGATAAGAGGCGGCCTTCAAGGGCTTAGAAATTAGCATATGAGCCTACCTAGGTTTAGCTTTAAACAAAGAATACCAAGAGAACAAAGCAAATCTGATAATAAAAGTAAATTGGAAAGTTGTTGAAAATGACATGCCCTATCTGAATCATGAAACTTTCATTTGGTCCCTTATAACAAAGATTTTTTTTTTTTGTGTGGATAAACCTGTGTTATGTTTGCAATTGTATGTATTTTTTTAACAGATCAAAAGGGTAAACAATAAAGACAAATTTTCACAGCCTTCTTTGCTCATATTTACCAAGGGTGCCAATATTAGTGGAAGGTACTGTAGTTATGTATAAATAGAACATAATCTTATCTGTGCAGAACACTGGAATGTAAAATATTATTTTTTTAAAGTCAAGTTAGCGCAAATAAGAATATATTATTGTGTTTGCGCAAGAGTGGGGTGTTTTTTTTCTCCATTGACTACTATGGGGGGAATACGTGAACACGCACTCAATATTCTAACTTCTGCTTTTTGCAATAATTTGGTTATATGGGTTTTATGGTAAAAATGTATGTATTGGGTACATGTCAAGCGTGCCTAATCGCCCGTAAGGGTCTCAAGGCACTGCTCATTTTATCGACCTCAGAAGGATGGAAGGATGAAAGGCTGAGTGGACCTCGCCAGGGATCGAACCTGCAACCCTTGGGTTGCTACAGAGCTCAGCCAAAGTGCCTTAGCATGCTGAGCTATCTGTCCGACTGTTTACCTTTAACTTCAATCCGACAAGAGCAAAAAGCTTACTTCGAACGCAATTAACGCTCAAGCAGAAGCGTTAATAATTTGCGCTCCACTTGTAATCAGCACCTATTTCGTACAGTTTTTCCTGTGACTCTTTTGCTGGGACATACATTTTGGAGAATACCGTAGGTGTAATACTAATGGCCATTCTGCTCCTATAATATTTTGAATTACAGTAAGATATAATAAACTGCCAGTGTGGCTTTATTTGCCATAGTTTAGGCAACAAAACAATCTTGCTTTTTTGGGAACTATATTTAAAGCCTTACACAGGAATGGAGGTAATGGATTAAATGTAATGCATCATTTCTGTGTCCTTTTAAAGTTATCAAATCCTATGTTTTGGAAGGAGATTTAGCAACTCCTACACTACATTTTCTACAGACCTTTCTGTTAAATCTGCAACATTACTGTGACTCCTGTATGCATTAATCTACTGAATATTGGAGACCTTCATCTCCCACTGTGCGGGGGAACAAGTCATTAGGAAGATACGCAGAGCTTGGCTAAGAATTTTCAGACTCATATGGGATTCCCTGTTTCACTTTAATAAAAAATATCCATCATCCCACGGAAATACTCTTGACCTTAAAAACAAAAACAAGGACAAATGTCAATCTATAAAATAGGATAATTAGAAAGAACATTAAAAAAAAAAGTTGCCTGACATGAAGAATGGGTCCTGGTTTACACTTGCTGGTGTAACCATTACTTACCCAGTGTCTGCACTTGTAGCCTGATATTTTCTCACTGTGAAATAGCTTTCAATCTGTTTCTAAAATAAGTTCTGTTCAAAATGTTCTAAACTAACCATTCATTTACTGAAAATGGTTGAGGAAAAAAAAAAGGAATGTTCTTCTTTAGGAATATTATTTACAGGACACAGAAATGAACAAAAAAAAAGTAAAGTGTAATAAGTAAATATCTCAGCAAAACTAACGGCTAGATTACAAGTTTTGCGTTATAGTGAAAAAGCAGCGATATCAGGTTATAACGCTGCTTTTTCATTACCGCTGGTATTACGAGTCTTGCAGGTTTAGGGACACCGCACACTTTTTTGGCCTTACCGCAAATCAACTTAGGCAAATTACGTATAGTCTTTTTTCAATGGGATGACAAAAAGTGAGCGGTACACCATATCCCGTCAAGATTCGTAACGCATTCTAAAGTCAGTAGTTATGACTTTTACACTACAAAGCTGTAGCATAAAACTCATAACTAAAGTGCTAAAAAGTACACTAACTCCCATAAACTACCTATTAACCCCTAAACCGAGGCCCTGCCGCATCGGAAACACTAAAATAAAATTATTAACCCCTAATCTGCTGCTCCGGACATCGCCACCACTATAATAAACATATTAACCCCTAAACCGCCACACTCCCGCCTCGCAAACACTAGTTATTAACCTCTAATCTGCCGTCCCTAACATCGCCACCACCTACCTACATTTATTAACCCCTAATCTGCAGCCCCTAACATCGCCGCCACTATACTAAAGTTATTAACCCCTAAACCTACCCCTAAGTCTAACCCCTAACACCCCCTAACTTTAATATACTTAAATTAAATCTAAATCAAACCTACTATTAATAACTAAATAATTCCTATTTAAAACTAAATACTTACCTATAAAATAAACCCTAAGCTAGCTACACTATAACTAATAGTAACATTGTATCTAGCATAGGGTTTATTTTTATTTTACAGGCAAGTTTGTATTTATTTTAACTATGTAGAATAGTTACTAAATAGTTATTAACTATTTACTAACTACCTAGCTAAAATAAATAAAAATGTACCTGTAAAATTTAACCTAACCTGCCTTACACTAACACCTAACCTTACCCTACAATTAAATATATTACCAAAATTAAATACACTTAACTAAATTCAATACAATTAGCTTAATTACAACCCCCCCCCACTAAATTACAGAAAATAAAAACAAATTACAAGATCTTTAAACTAATTACACCTAATCTAATAGCCCTATCAAAATAAAAAAGTCCACCCAAAATAAAAAAAACCCTAGCCTAAACTAAACTACCAATAGCCCTTAAAAGGGCCTTTTGTGAAGAAATCAGCTCTTTTACCTGTAAATTTTTTTACTAACAACCCCCCAACAGTAAAACCCACCACCAACACAACCAACCCTTCAAATAAAACCCTAACTAAAAAAACCTAAGCTCCCCATTGCCCTGAAAAGGGCATTTGGATGGGCATTGCCCTTAAAAGGGCATTTAGCTCTTATGCAGCCCAAACCCTAATCTAAAAATAAAACCCACCCAATACACCCTTAAAAAATCCTAACACTAACCCCTGAAGATCCCCTTACAGTTTTGAAGAGCTGCCATTCATCGTCAACGAATCCAGGAGAAGTCTTCATCCAAGTGGCAAGATGTCCTCAACGAAGCCGGCAGAAGTGGTCATCCAGATGGGCAGAAGTCTTCATATAGATGGCATCTTCTATCTTAATTAATCAGGCGCGGAGCGGGTCCATCTTCAAGACATCCGACGCGGAGCATCCTCTTCAATCGACGGCTTCTTCTACAATGAGATCCAATCAGCCAATAGGATTGAGCTTGCATTCTATCTGGGAACTAGATACTATTTAGATGGTAAACCATCATATCTATTTCTGGCAGACCCCACATCTGTACAATCTGAAAAAACACATCTGGATGGAGAGACCATTCCCCGGATGCAAAGTCTGACGGCTGAGATAATCCGCTTCCCAATTGTCTACACCTGGGATATGAATTGCAGAAATTAGACAAGAGTTGGATTCCGCCCAAGAAAGTATCCATGATACTTCTTTAATTGCTAAAGGACTGTGAGTCCCTCCCTGATGATTGATATTGTCTGTCTGAAAGTGAATGAAAAGTTCTCTCTTTAATAGAGGCCAAGCCTGAAGAGCTGTGAAGATAGCACGGAGTTCTAAAAAATTGATTGGTTACCTCGCCTCTTTAGGTTTCCAAACCCCTTGTGCTGTCAGAGACCCACAGACAGCTCCCCAACCTGTGAGACTTGCATCTGTTGAGATCACAGTCTAGGAAGGATGAACAAAAGAGGCCCCTTTAGTAATCCGATGATGGACCAACCACCAGGACAGAGAGAGTTCAATGTTGGGATTTAAGTATATCAATTGTGATATCCGAGTATAATCCCTGCACCATTGATTCAGCATGCAAAGCTGCAGAGGTCTCATATGAAACAAGCAAAGGGGATCGCGTATGATGCTGCAGTCATTAGACCTAAAACTTCCATGCATATAGCCACTAAAGGGAATAGTTGAGACTGAAGGTTTCGGCAGGCAGTAACCAATTTCATTCGTCTCTAGTCTGTTAAAGACAGAATCATGGACCCTGAATCTATCTGGAAACCTAAAAAGGTGACCCTTGTCTGAGAAGTCAAGAAACTCTTTGGTAAATTCACCCTCCAACCATGTCTTTGAAGAAACAACACTAGTTGATTCGTGTGAGATTCTGCTAAATGAAAAGATCGAGCCAGTACCAAGATATCGTCCAAATAAGGAAAACCCCCAAAACCCTGCTCTCTGATTACAAATAGAAGGGCACAGAGAACCTTCAAAAAGATTCTTGGAGCTGTCGCTAGGCCAAAAGGAAGAGCGACAAATTGGTAATGCTTGTCTAGAAAAGAGAATCTCAGAAACCGATAGTGATCTGGATGAATCGGAATGTGAAGATAAGCATCCTGTAAGTCTATTGTGGACATGTAATGACCTTGCTGAACAAAAGGCAGAATAGTCCTTATAGTCACCATCTTAAAAGTTGGGACCCTTACAAAATGATTAAAAAAACTTCAGATCCAGAACTGGTCTGAATGAATTTTCTTTCTTTGCAACAATGAATAGATTTGAATAAAAAGACCCTGTTCCTGAAGTGGAACTGGTATAATCACCCCTGAAATCTCCAGATCTGAAACACACTTCAGAAAAGCCTGAGCTTTCACAGGATTTGCTGGAATGTGAGAGAGAAAGAATCTCACAGGAGGTCTTACTCTGAAACCTGTTTGATACCCTTGAGAAACAATGCTCTGAGTCCACTGATTCTGACCAGAATCTGCCCAAATGTTTTGAAATAATTTCAATCTGCCCCCCACCAGATGAACTGGATTGAGGGCCACACCTTCATGCAGTCTTGGGGGCTGGCTTTGGTTTCTTAGATTTATTGGTTTCTTGGATTTATTCCAACTTGAAGATGGCTTCCAATTGGAGCCAGAGTCCTTAGGGGAAGGAGTGGTTTTCTGTTCTCTATTCTGACGAAAGGAACGAAACCGATTAGAAGCTTTAGATTTACCCTTTGTCAGGGTGCCAGGAATCAGACTGAGACGAGAAGTGCAAAAATAATCACACCTTTATTAATAACAAAAAAAATAATAAAAAGTCCACAAGACAAATAACAAGCCAGGAGTCGAAACCAGAGCTGGTAGTCAGACAAGCCAAGTCAGGAGCCAAAGCGAATAGTCAGACGAGCCGGAATCAGGAACAAGGAAAACAGCAGAGTTAGGAACAAGCCAGGGATCAGGAACCATGAAGGACGTCAGACAGCCAGGTAATACACAGGAACTCTCACAAACAGGTCTGAGACAATGCAAAGGCAAAGCATACTGAACAGAGGCCCTTTAAATAATAAGTGATGACATCACAATTATGAGACTGCATCCTGTCTCACACAGATGATGCACACCAGACTGGCTATAAAAGGAAGTGCAGGAAATGAGCAGCATCCCCCACAATGCACCATAGTCAGCAAGAGAGGTGAGTAAAATGGCTGCCAGCAGCACATGGCAAACAAAACAGGGAAAACTCCCTTCCCCCCAGTGATAGTGGAAATAATAGAGTCCAACTGAGAACCAAATAAATTATTACCCTGGAAAGATAGAGATAGTAAACTAGATTTAAATACCATGTCAGCATTCGATGATTTAAGCCATAAAGCTCTTCTAGCCAGAAAAGCTAAATACATAGATTTAACATTAATCTTGATAATATCAAAAATAGCATCACAGATAAAATGATTAGCATGTTTAAGCAAACGAACAATGCTAGACAAATCAGGATCTGTTTCCTGGTGTGCTAAGCTATCCAATCAAAAATTTGATGCAGCCGCAGCATCAGCCATAGAAATGGCAGGCCTGAGAATATAGCCAGAATGTAAATAAGCTTTCCTTAGATAAGATTCAATCTTCCTATCTAAAGGATCCTTAAAAGAAGTACTAACTTCCATAGGAATAGTAGTACGTTTGGCAAGAGTAGAAATAGCCCCATCAACCTTAGGGACTTTTCCCCAAAACTCCAAATTAGACCATTCTTTAGCAAGCACATCAGAAACCACATCTGGAACAGGAAAAACCTCAGGAGTAATCACAGAAGGTTTAAAAACAGAATTTAAACATTTACTGGCTTTGTTATCAAGAGGATCAGACTCCTCAATACCCAAAGTAACCAATACTTCTTCTGAAGCAGAGAGATCCTCTTCAGAGGAGGATATTTCAGTATGTTGTCGGTCATTACAAATTCATCAGTTTTATGAGAAGTTTTAAAAGACCTTTTACGTTTATTAGAAGGTGGAATAGCAGACATAGCCTTCTGTATTGCATCAGCAATATCATTTTTCATATCAACAGGGGTTTCATGTACATTAGATGTTGAGCGAACAACAGGTGATGTACTAGTACTAATATAAACATTATCAGCATGCAAAAGCTTATCATGACAACTGTTACATAAAATAGCTGGAGATATAATCTCAGCTTGCTTACAACAGCTTTGGTAGAACTGTGTTTATGCAGCATGGTTCCTACAGTACCTTCTGAGACAGGATCAATGCAAAGTGAAAAAATTTTGGAGCCAAACATCCGGAAATGACGCAACTCACGACATAACAAGCGCGACTTTGCGCCAAACAAACAAACGTCAATAAAGACACAGGAGATGACGAAACTTGCGTAACCATAGGCGCAAATTTGCACCAAAAAAGACGCAATAAACAACAGCATTTTGTGCCCTCGCGAGCCTAGATTTACCCGCAAATTTAAAGTAAAAAGTAAGTCAAATTGGAAAAAAAGACTAAACCCAAGTAAGATTTAAAAAAAAAAACTTCCTTAAACATGATTTTCTTACTGAAACTGTTAGACTGCAAAGGGAAATACACATAGACGTGACTATGTACATACTTACATACTGACTGTACATACTGTACATATTTAAAACTTTATATTAATACATAAAGCGCCAAACATAGCTGAGAGTGTCTTAAATAATGATACATACTTACCAAAGACACCCATACACATATAGCAGACAGCCAAACCAGTACTGAAAACTATCAGCAGAGGTAATGGTATAAGAGTATATCGTCGATCTAAAAAGGGAGGTAGGAGATGAATCCCTATGACCGATAACAGAGAGCCCTTGAAAAGATTTCCCATGAGTGAAACCATAAAAATTAACAGGCAATACTCTATTCACATCCCTCTGACAAACACTGTACAGTACTCTGAGAGGAATTGGGCTTCAGAAAAAAATCAAGCACACACTTACTTCACCACCTCCATAGGAGGTAAAGTCTGTAAAACTGAGTTGTGGGTGTGGTGGGAGGTGTATTTATAGGCATTTTGAGGTTTGGGAAACTTTGCCCCCTCCTGGTAGGAATGTATATCCCATACGTCACTAGCTCATGGACTCTTGCCATTTACATGAAAGAAATAAAAAATACTAAATTACAAAAAAGCCATTCCGCGCTTCAGGTGTTGATTGATGTCTAGGTGTATATTAGTGCCTGGTTTCTCAACAGCCGGGCCGTGGCCCAGTACCAGGCCGCGATAGCCCTGCTGGTGGGCCCCGACCTGTCATGCACCCACTGCACACCAGGGGCAGACTGAGACCAATCAAGGCCCCAGGAACACTGTCTCACACTGACCAAAATGTATTACATTTTATGCAAATGAACATGGTAGCCTCCCTGACCTGCCCCCAACAGGCCCCTCAACCTCCAGAGCCAGGACCCCCAACATTAAGGTCCAGAGAAAGGGCACCCAACCTCCAGGGCCAGACCCCACACTCTATGGCCCTCACAGTGACAGACCCCCGCCAGGGCCCCCACTAAACCCACACTTATTTGCTTAGTTACTGATAGGGCAACTGAAAACTCCAGCTTAAGGAATGCACAAGGATCCGTGGAGATGCCATTTGTGGGCCCCCCCTACTTGCTGGTAGCTCAGCCCAGGTCCTATTTGCCTGGCAGATCAGCCCGCCCCTGATATATATATATATATATATATATATATATCTACCGGGCCTTGGACATGTCTAGCTAAAATTTACCGGGCCTTGAGCTCACTTTGGTTGAGAACCACTGTATTAGTGGGTCAAGTGGAATTTTTATACCCAATAGGGTTTCTGTTTGAGAGGCAACTCCTTTTGTAGTAATGGCATGATCTGAATTCAGATATGGGGGGCTAGTTATCAAGCCGTCTACTTTTCTGGCTTCGCCGGCCCAATACGTCCGCCTAAGCTCGCCTACCTTCGCCGCCGCGGACCTTGAATACGTTCGCCTAAGTTATCAAATAAAGCTGTCAAAAAGCCGCGGGGCGATGAGCAGCGGACTGTGAGAGTTATCACTCATCCGATCTCGCTGCCCTTCGGCTTTTTCCCAGCTTTATTGCTAGCCTGTCACTAAGCACTCACACTAAACTGCACTGTTCTACCCCCTATACCGGCGCCCCCGGAGCCCCCCGCAACTAAATAAAGTTACTAACCCCTAAACCGCCGCTCCTAGACCCCGCCGCAAGTCTTATAAATGTATTAACCCCTAAACCGCCGCTCCTAGACCCCGCCGCAACTATTAAAAATGTAGTAACCCCTAAACCGCCGCTCCCGGACACAGCCGCCACCTACATTATACCCAGTAACCCCTATCCTGCCCCCCCTATACCGCCGCCCTCTATAATAAAGTTATTAACCCCTATCCTGCTGATCCCGCACCTCTCCGCAACTAAATAAATAGTTTAACCCCTAAACCGCCGCTCCATGAACCCGCCGCAACCTATAATAAATTTATTAACCCCTATCCTGCCCCCCACTACGCCGCCGCCACTGTAATAAAATGATTAACCCCTAAACCTAAGTCTAACCCTAACCATAACGCCCCCCTAACTTAAATATTAATTAAATACATCTAAATAAATTAACTCTTATTAACTAAATGAATCCTATTTAAAACTAAATACTTACTTATAAAATAAACCCTAATATAGCTACAATATAAATAATAATTATATTCTAGCTATCTTAGGATTTATATTTATTTTACAGGTACCTTTCAATTTATTTTAACCATGTACAATAACTATTAAATAGTTATTAACTATTTAATAGCTTACCTAGCTAAAATAAAGAGAAATGTACCTGTGAAATAAATCCTAACCTAAGTTACAATTACACCTAACACTACACTATACTTTAATAAATTATTCCTATTTAAACTAAATACTTACCTGTAAAATAAACCCTAAGATAGCTACAATATAATTAATAATTATATTCTAGCTATCTTAGGATTTATATTTATTTTACAGGTAACTTTGTATTTATTTTAGCTAGTTAGAATAGTTATTAAATAGTTATTAACTATTTAATAACTACCTAGCTAAAAGAAATACAAAATTACCTGTAAAATAAATCCTAACTTAAGTTACAATTAAACCTAATACTACACTATCATTAAATTAACTAAATAAACTACCTACAAAGAACTACAATGAAATACAATTACATAAACTAACTAAAGTACAAAAAATAAAAAAAGCTAAATTACAAAAAATAAAAAATTAAGTTACAAACATGTTAAAAATATTACAACAATTTTAAGCTACTTACACCTAATCTAAGCCCCCTAATAAAATAACAAACCCCCCCAAAATAAAAAAAATCCCTACCCTATTCTAAATTACATAAATTTCAAAGCTCTTTTACCTTACCAGCCCTTAAAAGGGCCATTTGTGGGGGCATGCCCCAAAAAGTTCAGCTCTTTTGCCTGTAAAATAAAAATACAACCCCCCCCCACATTAAAACCCACCACCCACATACCCCTAATCTAACCCAAACCCCCCTTACAAAAACCTAACACTAATCCCCTGAAGATCATCCTACCTTGAGTCGTCTTCACTCAGCCGAGCCACCGATGGAACTGAAGAGGACATCCGGAGCGGAAGAAGTTAATCCTCCAAGCGGCGCTGAAGAAATCTTCCATCCGATGAAGTCATCATCCAGGCGGCGCTGAAGAAGTCTTCGATCCGGCCGATGTCATCTTCAAAGAGGCGCTGAAGAGGTCTTCTATCCGGGCGAAGTCATCTTCCAAGCCGGGTCTTGAATCTTCCTTCCGCCGACGCGGAACCACCTTCTTCACCGACGGACTACGACGAATGACGGCTCCTTTAAGGGACGTCATCCAAGATGGCGTCCCCTCAATTCCGATTGGCTGATAGGATTCTATCAGCCAATCGGAATTAAGGTAGGAAAATCTGATTGGCTGATGGAATCAGCCAATCAGATTCAAGTTCAATCCGATTGGCTGATCCAATCAGCCAATCAGATTGAGCTCGCATTCTATTGGCTGATCGGAACAGCCAATAGAATGCGAGCTCAATCTGATTGGCTGATTCCATCAGCCAATCAGATTTTCCTACCTTAATTCCGATTGGCTGATAGAATCCTATCAGCCAATCGGAATTGAGGGGACGCCATCTTGGATGACGTCCCTTAAAGGAGCCGTCATTCGTCGTAGTCCGTCGGTGAAGAAGGTGGTTCCGCGTCGGCGGAAGGAAGATTCAAGACCCGGCTTGGAAGATGACTTCGCCCGGATAGAAGACCTCTTCAGCGCCTCTTTGAAGATGACATCGGCCGGATCGAAGACTTCTTCAGCGCCGCCTGGATGATGACTTTATCGGATGGAAGATTTCTTCAGCGCCGCTTGGAGGATTAACTTCTTCCGCTCCGGATGTCCTCTTCAGTTCCATCGGTGGCTCGGCTGAGTGAAGACGACTCAAGGTAGGATGATCTTCAGGGGATCAGTGTTAGGTTTTTGTAAGGGGGGTTTGGGTTAGATTAGGGGTATGTGGGTGGTGGGTTTTAATGTTGGGGGGGGGGTTGTATTTTTATTTTACAGGCAAAAGAGCTGAACTTTTTGGGGCATGCCCCCACAAATGGCCCTTTTAAGGGCTGGTAAGGTAAAAGAGCTTTGAAATGTATGTAATTTAGAATAGGGTAGGGATTTTTTTTATTTTGGGGGGGTTTGTTATTTTATTAGGGGGCTTAGATTAGGTGTAAGTAGCTTAAAATTGTTGTAATATTTTTAACATGTTTGTAACTTAATTTTTTATTTTTTGTAACTTAGCTTTTTTTATTTTTTGTACTTTAGTTAGTTTATGTAATTGTATTTCATTGTAGTTATTTGTAGGTAGTTTATTTAGTTAATTTAATGATAGTGTAGTATTAGGTTTAATTGTAACTTAAGTTAGGATTTATTTTACAGGTAATTTTGTATTTCTTTTAGCTAGGTAGTTATTAAATAGTTAATAACTATTTAATAACTATTCTAACTAGCTAAAATAAATACAAAGTTACCTGTAAAATAAATATAAATCCTAAGATAGCTATAATATAATTATTAATTACATTGTAGCTATCTTAGGGTTTATTTTACAGGTAAGTATTTATTTTTAAATAGGAATAATTTATTAAAGTATAGTGTAGTGTTAGGTGTAATTGTAACTTAGGTTAGGATTTATTTCACAGGTACATTTCTCTTTATTTTAGCTAGGTAAGCTATTAAATAGTTACTAACTATTTAATAGCTATTGTACATGGTTAAAATAAATTGAAAGGTACCTGTAAAATAAAAATAAATCCTAAGATAGCTAGAATATAATTATTATTTATATTGTAGCTATATTAGGGTTTATTTTAAAGGTAAGTATTTAGTTTTAAATAGGATTCATTTAGTTAATAAGAGTTAATTTATTTAGATTTATTTAATTAATATTTAAGTTAGGGGGCGTTAGGGTTAGGGTTAGGTTTAGGGGTTAATAATTTTATTACAGTGGCGGCGGCGTAGTGGGGGGCAGGATAGGGGTTAATAAATTTATTATAGGTGGCGACGGTGTAGGGGGGGCAGATTAGGGGTTAATAAATGTATTATAGGTGGCGACGGTGTAGGGGGAGCAGGATAGGGGTTAATACATTTATTATAGGTTGCGGCGGGTTCAGGGAGCGGCGGTTTAGGGGGTAATACATTTATTATAGTTGCGGTGGGCTCCGGGAGCGGCGGTTTAGGGGGTAATAACTTTATTTAGTTGCGGCGGTGTAGGGGGGGTCAGATTAGTGGTGTTTAGACTCGGGGTACATGTTAGGGTGTTAGGTGTAGACAGCTCCCATAGAAATCAATGGGATGTCTGTCAGCAGCGAACTTGTACTTTCGCTATGGTCAGACTCCCATTGATTCCTATGGGATCCGCCGCCTCCAGGCTGGCGCTTTGAAAACCAGGTACGCTGGGCCGTAAAAGTGCCGAGCGTACCTGCTAGTTTTTTGATAGCTAGCAAAAGTAGTGAGAATGTGCCGCACTTGTGTGCGGAACATCTTGAGTGACGTAAGAATCGATCTGTGTCGGACTGAGTCCGGCGGATCGAAGCTTACGTCACAAAATTCTACTTTTGCCGGTCTCGAGCCTTTGATAACTAAGGCGTATCAGCCTCGCCACAAATACGCTGCGGAATACGCAGCGTATTTGAGGTTGACGGCTTGATAACTAGGCCCCATGGTCTGGAAGGGGTATATATATCATGGCATAATACTGTAAGAACTCAGCTATGTAATCAGGAAGGGGTTAACTCCTCATTCAGAAACTGGGTCACTTTGGAATGTAGAAAGATCACATTACCAGGCCCTATCTGATAAGGATGACCAGCTGCTTTAAGTGAAGAGCTATATAAAGACCCTATTGTAAGGCCAAATGCTCTTCCTTCCCCAGACCGCATGGCAAGGCTGAAACCAAATACCTGGACATTACAAAAAGGGGCTTGCATATGAGTGGCATCATCATTGTGGGAAGGATGCAAGACTTATATAAGACCCTATACAAATAACTTGCTCTCTCTCTTTTCTTTGGGATGCTGATCAGTCAACCTTGCGTGAGTACTGCTTACTAGACATCTACTACAACACATACTCTCACATTAGGATGGGCGACTGTATTAGTGTAATATTGATGTTTAATTCAGTGCTGTGTATTTATAAGTGATCTGCATATGTGTAACTATATTTAATCTGCATATTGTAATAATGTTTAATTAGCCTCATTTTAATAAAAGTTATTGTATTGCTGAAGTAAGACTTTGCAAGTTATTTCCTTGCAGGTAGTTTAATTAAGCTAGTGATTGTGTGTTAATATTTTATAGTGGGTATAATAATTCATAAGGGATTATTATTAGAAATATATTAGCATTTCACTAAAGGGTGTAGCAAACAGACACTAAGAAATATAGAGTCTTAGTTACCATTCATTTATTTCATTGGCGAGCCATCAGCGATAAATTTCTTACCAACTACACTTGTTTAAAGGGGGGACAAAT
Source organism: Bombina bombina (assembly GCF_027579735.1). NCBI lineage: Eukaryota > Metazoa > Chordata > Amphibia > Anura > Bombinatoridae > Bombina > Bombina bombina. The sequence goes on along the minus strand of NC_069502.1, from coordinate 1,110,482,987 downwards.
CCATGTTCTTTCTATAACACAAGTGTGATTTGTGAACGAAAATTGAACCTAGTTTTACTGTTGCTATACTGTTTTTGCGTGAGCATTTCAGCAATAAGGTCCCTGGCCAGGACCAGATCCAAGAGGCATTTAGGTGAATACCTAAGGATCAGTTGAACCGGACGCAGAGAAAATCACATCACGCAGGACGTGAATCTGATTTGCTGGCAGTCTGAAGACACTTGAAAGTGTGAGTATGGAATTAATTGTTAAATATGCAGAATGTAGCACATTTAAACCTGTTATTGATGAGAATACTGACATAGTTACAAGACTGAAAGATGTGTGGTTGCAATGTGAGAATGAAAATAAGCTTATTGATAAAAAGAGGTTTTGTTTAACAAAAGAAAAATCTAAATTACAGAATTGTATGAAACTGTTGTTAACAATCAAAGACCAAATGAATTGAGCAATCTTTGATCATTATCCCCCAATAGCCATGTTAACAGAGATCAATTGTAACACATTGGATGAGAATTGCCCCACGTAGTGGTGGCAATATCCCTGAGGAGAGGCACACTTCTAGGACTACTGAAAACTAAAGTACATTCCCAGAAAAACCAAGGTCCCACGCTACTCATGCTGCACCTGTAAATGAAGGCTAAGCTAGCTCATTGAGGTCCTTCTAAGCTCTACAGATCTTAAGCCTGCATGATTTCTATTTCAAGACTTTATAACTAATCTCACTATGGCAGGCTAACCGGTCTGGCGCCCACTCCCTGCCGGCGCGATCTTACTGTGATCTCCATCAGAGTATTCCCACTAAACCACACAGACCTGCTTGCCTGGGCTGGGCGATCCAGGACCCGCCTGAATTGCCAAAATGTCACAGCAAGCGAAAAGAAAGCAGAAATCAAGCCAATCTTCAAAGCACACAGTTAGAGATCACTTTCTACCCATCAGAGATAATCACCCTGGCTTTTAAGATGATGAGAGATCGATATCTCCTGCTCCATCTGAGGACAGACCTACTTCGAGATACTCACCTCCAGTACGCTCACAAAATGACATACTTACAGTGGACTATATGAAACACCTGCTGGATAGGCAGAGTCAGTCCTTTGATAAGAGATTTGATAAACTGGAAAAGTCTTTTGAAGAACTCAGAAAAGACATCAATGCTGTCAACGAACGTACAGATATCATTGAAAGAAAACAAGAGGACTTACTAGTGGACCATACCCAACTGGGTAAGCTACACACAAAACCTGTCTGATCAGGTGTCCTCCCTGGAGGCAAAACTGGCAGACCTTGAGGACCGCTCACGGCGGAACAATGTAAGGATTAGGGGCATCCCTGAATCTGTCGGCCCCCAGGAACTGGAAAAATATGCTCAGGCCCTGTTCCAGGTGGTTTTGGGGTCCCCAGGAGGAGAAGATGCTAGAATTGATCGCATTCACAGAACGGCTAGACCCAAAAACCTCCCTATGGACAAGCTGCGAGATACAATAGCTCAATTGCATTATTACACCTATAAAGAAAAGATCCTACGAGCATCAGTGAGACAACCTCACCTTTAAGAGCAATTTAAAGATGTCTCACTTTATCCAGATTTGTCAGCACACACGCTCCAGCAAAGAAGAACCTTTCAGGAGACCACTAAAGTATTGAGACTTCACCAGATCCGATACCGTTGGGGGTTCCCCACAAGGTTAATAATCACCAAAGATGGCTCCCAGCATACTGCCCTATCCCCTAGACAAGCCCAGGATCTATTGAAAGGATGGAACCTGCCAGCTGGAGATGAAGAACCCCCCTGAGGGCGGGAGCCCCGGAGTGGGAACCTGAGGGATAGGTCCTTGTTTGCTGTTTCTTTCTCTTATGCTTGATACACTCTTGGTCTGCCTACTGTGGGCAGGCAGGAACTTACCTTCTGACGACTCTATCATCAGCTGAAGGATGGTAACGTATGATAAAGACATTTATGCTATTATATCTGATGGACTTAAGTTGATGTTCCAGTATCTGTTCATTACTAATCATTAGTTTGTCCTTTCAATAGCGTGCCTTGTCATTATAATCTTGACTGTTCTGTTTAATATGCACTGATTGATGTTCCTTAATCCACTTGAGCTCAGGAAAGCTTAATTCACCCTGAACCTAGTTAATGTAATTTAAATGTCTAGAGCTTTCCTCACTGTGTACTTATTTGCTTAATTTATATGTCAATTCTAGCTAACAAAATGCTATGTCTCATTCCTGAAACCTCAAGTATGCAATAGGGTCCACATGGTAGCTGTCAATGATCGGGATACATTAGAGGTGGGAGGGCCCCGGCCACTCTTGCCGTTTTGCGGGCCCTACCCTGACCCATGGCTGCTCCGTTCCTTGACATTTTATCATGGCACCCAGAGGCTATACCTTGCTTGTATTAGGTCCTAAATTAGTTCTGCTACTGTATCACCCATTTTAAAAGGTAAAGTGTTGCACTCTCATTCATGATAGCCAATTCCAGTCTGATACTAGCTAACATAACCTTAAACATCAATATTTCCCTCATTGTCCACCTATTTCCTTAGCTGAAATGTTATACTCAGTCAACAGGAAACTATGTTTACATTCTCTTGTTCAAATGTTATGTCATGGCCTACATGGTGGTTGTCAACAGTCGGTGCACGCTGGGGCCGGGGGCCTCCTAGTCCCTTTAGTTGCTTTGTCAGCTTTTCCTGACCCATTGCTGTGCCGCCTTTTGACTCCCTATCATGGCACGCAGAGATTGTATTTTAAATGTGTCGAGCCCTCAGTTCTGCAAGAGTATCAGCTGTACTACGAGGCGAGGTGAGGTGTGGGACGGGGTTTATTGTAAGCTTCTAGACTGTATAGACTCTACTCTCCACAAAAGGGCTGAAAAGCGATACCTTTCTCATGTTAGGTAACCACCTTAATTAAAAATAAGCTGATCAGTACTCGTGTTAAGTTACATAACACCCCCATGTTCACACTAATGCCCACGGTAAAGCTATAGCTGTGAGTGCCCTCTTTACTAGTTTATTACTCTATCAATAATGGCGCCCATTCTTTTAAGAACCGTGGACTGTAAAACTTTGCATAGATCGCTACCATTAGTTTACATTAGTCTATACCCCAACAATGTAGCCATACCTGTACTATACCCTATGATTGCCCTCACCTTGCCTCATGTAACCTACAATTGCTATGCCCCCCTCATCCCTGTCAGGTACTAGGTGCCTTGCTTAACCAAAATGACTGATATAACTTGATGTATTTTAAGGTGGGAATCTTTTTGTCAAAATTCTGTATATTGTATTGACATATGGTTAAAGTTGATCACAGTTCTCTATCTGGTTTACTGTTCCCTCTTCCATATGCCGGCAACGGAAGGTGCTGCTGCCTTCGCTCCTTTCCGAATCCTCCGCCCCCCCCCACTTACTCCTGTGCAGCTAGGGATAATTTGTTATCCTCTGCATCATACTTTTTGGCAGAGTTGCGTAGCCTCTGCTCAGTCCGAGGAACTTGTTTAGTGAATTAGCTCCCCCTTCCCCCCCTTTTTTTTTTTTTTTTCTCTCACCCTTTCTTTCCCCATCTCCTCTACATCTCCCCTACCATCCTCCCCCTCTTACCCCCCTCTCTGGTCCCAAGCCCCCTCATATCTCTTCCCATACCTTCCCCTACCTCTATACAGCCATGAAAATAGGCACACTCAACGTAAGAGGTCTAAACTCCCCCACAAAACGGAGTCTTCTTCTCCGTTTCCTCTCGGCACACCAGCTGGGAGTGGTTTTTCTTCAAGAAACCCATTGGATAGAGGCTAGAGCAGCTGTGTTTAAGCCTAGGGACTACCCTGTCTGTATATCCTCAACGTTCCATAAAAAAGCAAGGGGAGTGTCAGTACTAGTCAGCAGGCATCTTTCCTATGACCCTATCCACATAGATGTTGACCCAGTAGGGCGATATGTTATCGCCGTTGCCCGCATAAATAATGTTCTTTGTACCCTTGTAGCTTTGTATTCACCGAATATTAACCAAACCAGTTTTCTTCGGAAACTTCTACACAGGGTCGACAGGCTCAAACAGGGCCATGTGTTTATTGGGTGTGACTGTAACCTGGTCTGGGACCCAAGCAGAGACAGAAAATCGAAAAACAAAAATTCCTCCATGACAGGAGAGGAACATTATTCAAAACATTTCAGAAACCTAATTTCACAATACACCCTTCAGGATGTTTGGAGGGCTCTGCATCCTGTAGATACCGACTACACTTTCTATTCGGCCTCATCCCAGTCCTTTTCAAGATTAGACTATTTTTTCTGCTTTTCCTGGACTTTGGGAGAGATTACCAAAGCGTCCATTATGCCTTGCGTCTGGTCAGACCATGACGCGGTTATATTGGAGGTCGCCTTTTCGCACTCGGGTGGCACTAGATGTTCCTGGAGATTGCAGGAATATCTGCTCTCCGAACCCCAGATCCATACTTGGGAGAGGGAAATAGAACATTTCCTGCTCATAAACGACGGGGAGGGCACTTCTCTAACCTTATGGGCGTCACTTAAAGCCTATTTGAGAGGCCTGTTTATCCAGCAGACTGGTCAGGACAAAAGATCTAGGGGAGCTTCGCTGGCCCAACTGTATAGTGACTATGCTAACCTAAGAGACCAGCTGAAGAAGGGAAGTCTGTAGACTACAAACAGTTAAAAAACAAATAGCACAACTGGAGCTACAAAAAGTCCAGCGAACCCTCTCTGTTCTTAAGCAGAAATACTACCACAAAGGCGATAAGGCCGACAGATTGCTGGCGCATAAGCTTAAGCAGAGATCCCTCCTAAATAAGATACCGTACATACGGAAGGGTGAACATAGAGTTTATGCCCCGAATGCCATAGTTGAGGCTTTTGCTCAATATTACAGCCAGCTCTATCAGATTGCAGATCAGGACCATTCTCATTACGCCCCTAAGTCGAGGATTATTGAATTCCTGGCGAATTTACAATTGTCGCATGTCCCCGAAAAATACATTGACTCCTTATCTGCGACTATCACCATGGCAGAAGTTTGCTCTACTATTAAGGGCCTCAAACTCCATAAATCCCCGGGGCCAGACGGATATGGAGCCCTCTTTTATAAGAGGTTCCTGACTCTTCTCGCCCCTCTTCTGACTAGAGTTTTCAACACGGCTGCAAGCTCGGGAGGTTTTCCCCAGGAATTTCTGGAGGCTTCTATTGTCACAATCCCTAAACCGGGAAAGGATATCACCCTCTGTGAAGGCTACCGAGCAATTTCTCTCATAAACGGAGACGTGAAAATATACGCGAAAATATTGGCGACAAGGCTTAACCGAGTCCTCCCTTACTTGATCCACCCGGATCAGGTGGGATTTACCCCTATGCGCCAAGGTACAGATAACACTAGAAGACTTCTAAATATTTTCTCTGAAGTAGCGTCACTCGGGATCCCATTGGTAACCCTATCTTTAGATGCTGAAAAGGCATTTGATAGGGTCCGATGGGATTACATGACAGAGGTGCTTCGGGCTTTTCACATCCCCGACAAATTTATCTCTGCAGTCATGGCACTATACACAAACCCAACGGCGAAGGTGCGAGGACTGGGGTTCGTCTCTAGACCTTTCGATATCAAAAATGGCACCAGACAGAGTTGCCCCCTGTCGCCATTACTTTTCACCCTGGTTGTTGAACCCTTAGCATGTCGGCTCAGGACCTCGCAGACTATTCATAGCTTGATACTCTATGACACCCCTCACTCATTGGCGCTCTTTGCCGACGATCTTACAGTGTTTCTCTCAGAGCCGGAAGACTCCCTCCCGGAACTATTTAAGCTCTTGGCAGAGTTCTCGGCAGTATCCTACTATAAACTAAATTACACCAAAACAGAGGCGTATGCATTGGGGCTGGAACTTCTGAAACGGTACCCCTTTAAATGGTCCACAGATAGCTTGAGACACTTGGGAATAGAGCTATCCCACGATCTCAAAGTCATTATAAAGAAAAACTATGAACCCCTCCTGCAGGAGTTTAGAAGGACCACAGCAAACTGGAATGGGCTGGAGGTGTCCTGGACGGGCCGCATTGTTGCCCTAAAGATGATGCTGCTTCCTAAACTGACATACTTCTTTCGCTGCTTACCAGTAGCAGTTCCTACCTACTTACTCAATCACTTCCAGTCAGTTTTTACCAGGTTCATCTGGAGAGGCCACTCTCCCAGAATCTCCCTATCGCAATTACAGAAGCCAAAAGAATGCGGAGGTCTTTCTGTACCAAATGTAACCCTCTATTACAAGGGAGCCATGCTATCGCACATTGCGGCCTGGGGAGTAAGGCCTAATACCTCACAGTGGTACCAGATTGAGCAGGCATCATTGCCTGCAGGGATTGAGCTGCCTGACCTAATTTGGATACCCGACAATGCTGATGTCCTCAAAGGAATCTATAGCTCCATCATAAAAACCTGTCTGAAGGGCTGGAGAGAACTCCGCTCACACAAATCGATAGCACCTCATCCTTCACCTATTCATTCTATGAAGGCCATGCTGCAATGCCTCCCTGATTCAAGACCTAGACGCTGGGAAAACCTAGAAATTAAGCAGATCTCTGACCTCTATAGAGGAGACCGCCTCATGTTACCGCCATCCAGCTTCCCAGTGGATGACTTCCCTAGGGATCTGCAATTTGAATACTTGAGAGTGACCTCTTTGCTTCTCTCCTGGGGATTCCCCAAGGCGCGACCACAGACTCTCACACTTTGGGAGAGACGCTGGATGGCGGGCAAATCTATCAAGGGCTCTCTGTCCTTTCACTATAAGCTTCTCTTAGACTCCCCCCATTTTGTCAAACCAGGGGCCGTGAAGGCCTGGGAGAGGGACTTAGGGGTGGTGCATCAAGATGTAGTCTGGCAACGAGCCTTCCGAGATGTAAAAATGGCAGTCCGCTGTTCAAATCTTTTTGAGCTATATATAAAATTAACCCTGCGCTGGCACTGGGTCCCAACTAGGTTGCATAGGGTGTTCCCCCTAAGGAGCACAGACTGTTGGAGAGGGTGCGGGCAGAAGGGTACCCATCTCCATGTGTGGTGGGACTGCCCCAAATTGAGTGCTTTTTGGAATTCTGTCGCAGATTTGCTCTGCCAGCTTCAGCTGTTACAACAGTTGTCTGGAGAAGTTGCGCTCTTTCACCTAGGGCTCTACACACTCCAAAAACCCTCTAGAATATTATGTATCATTATTTTGCTATCGGCCAAACTAATCATAGCTAGACAATGGGCCAGGGACTCCCCTTTAACTCTGACTCCGGTCCTAGAAACACTAGACTATCTACAAAGGATGGAAGAATACTCCCTGAGAGTGGAGGCAAGATCTGATTTTTATTCCTCAGTCTGGTGCCCGTGGGACAAGTATCGGAGAACTAACTCATAACTGGAAGGTAGTCACTCTGACACTCAAGGCATATACATTACCTTGGGGCGAATTAGTGGATCTCCCAACCTCATACAACAGCCCTCTATCCAAGGCCCCCTTATCTACTTCCCTCTCCCCCCCTCCCCCCTTTTCCCACACTTTACCTTCCCCCCTCCTTTTTTTTTTTTTTTTTTTCTTCTCTCTCTCTTTTCACCTCTACCACACTTGATGGCTCATAGAGAGGCTCCTCGGACCCTGCAACCAGTAACACTCTCTATGTGTTTACATTAAATGCAAAATCACATATATCTCCCTTCCCCTATTTTTTTTTTCATTCTACGATTCCTGAATTTCATAACCAATATACCGCTGTGCATTGTGAGGCAACTATCTTGCTTCTCCGTGTACACTTGAGAATTCTATATGTATACCCTGAAATGTAAATCTGATTTCAAATAAGTTCTTTATCCGTTTTGTGATGACTGTTAAGATGTTTGCCCATTGCATTGCACATTGTGCCTTTTGACTTCCTTCTTATTTTTACGGAGGTCTTGGTCCCACTGTTGGATCTGTTTTGCATAGAGGTCAATGCGAATTCAATAATAACAAAATGAGGTGATCCAAAAAGTTCACAAATATCAGCCTGTCGTATATTGTACTGTGTTTAATTTCTCACTATGTTAGCCCTGCTTGTACCTGTAACGCACTGTATGTCGACTGATATGTATTGTTTTTGTTATTGTTTTCCACCTCAATAAAAACAATTTTTACAAAAAAAAAAAAGAATTGCCCCACGTGTGGTGTAAATGCAGAATATATTAATACTTTAGAAGAAAATTATGACGCAAGAGGCCAACTTATAGCTTCATTGAGACAGGGGCTTGCAAACGTAACCCCTGTTGCAGCATTAAATAAGGAAAATCCATTTGTGTCTGAGGAAGATGGGGCACATGTTGATGGGGGAAGGGTGCTAAGTCCACATGTTGATGGGGGGAGGGTGCCTATTCCTCACAGTGATGAAAGCATTGATCACACACAAAATACAGAGAGCACACACATTCCAAGAGTAACCCCACAGATAACGAAGCCAAGAACATTGAATCCAGAACATCAAACAGATACTTTATCACAAACACCCAGTTTAAGATCCAGGGGAAGAAATTTAACTCAATCTCAAAATTTACTTTTTTCTACCACCTCTGCTGAAACATCATCCCTGGTATCAACTACCATTAAAAACCAAGATAGAGATAAAGTAATGAGACAACTGGTAAAGTTAAAACCTCTCTTTCCAGTGTATGATGTTAAAGGGACAGTCTACACCAGAATTGTTATTGTTTTAAAAGATAGATAATCCCTTTTTTACCCATTCCCCAGTTTTGCATAACCAACACAGTTATATTTATATATTTTTTACCTCTGTGATTATCTTGTATCTGAGCCTCTGCAAACTGCCCCTTTTTCAGTTCTTTTGGCAGACTTGCAGTTTAGCCAATCAGTGATAGCTCCCAGGTAACTTCACGTGCATGAGCACAGTGTTATCTATATGAAATTCATGAACTAACACCCTCTAGTGGTGAAAAACCTGTTAAAATGCATTCTTAAGAGGCGGCCTTCAAGGTCTAAGAAATTAGCATATGAACCTCCTAGGTTAAGCTTTCAACTAAGAATACCAAGAGAACAAAGCAAAATTGGTGATAAAAGTAAATTGGAAAATTGTTTAAAATTGCATGCCCTATCTGAATCATGAAAGTTTATTTTGGACTAGACTGTCCCTTTAAAGCAGATGTATTTACTAACGTCAAATTTTGAGTCTGCAATAAAACAATACATGCTTTCTCCTAAAGAAGCATGTATAATGTTAAAGATTTGGCTTCCAGGCAGCATTGCAGCTAGATTACAATCACCAGTTGCTGGCCCAGTTAATTTGAACACAGATTGGTTTAAGGAGGATAAATGGGGTTCAGATGGGGACAGATTAAAAGCTGTTTGTAAACTAGTGACAGGGAGTAGAGATTTAGACAGTCACTCTCTTGCAGAAATGCAAGTAGCATTAAATGATGACCCATGGGTATTTGCATCTAAATTTGAACAATTATATAGATTGACACACAGAATTTCACCAGAACAGACACCTCATTATATGTTGCAGTATTTAATTAAAAAATTCATATATTTGGACCCTAGCATACAAATGATGGCTGAGGAAAAGAATACACTAGAGGGTGTGTTATCTATAATAGGTAAGGCTAGGCAGAACATTTTAAAGAAAAGGAACGCAGGGCAACACAGAATTGCTGTGGAAACCACTAATGAAGGGAAACAAAAATATTCAGAGGGTCCCTTTAAAGGTACTCGCCATTACTGCAATAAATATGGGCACAGACGAGTAGATTGCAGATTTGTAAAGAGAATTCAGAAGGAAACTGAGGGAAGGCAGGAAAGAGTACATCCCTCTGCACCTCCAAAAGAAAGCTATGAGCAGAATTGGGTAGGGAAAAGTAACAAGATTAAGCCCCCAGATAAAACAGGACAGGAATACACCCCAAAGCTTAGGCCTGGTACTAATCTGTATGGCCCAGCGCATGACGCTTTGAGAGTGATGACTGTGGGGGGAGGGGAAGTGGGATATCATGAAAAGAATTATGAAAATAATTCTCCTCTGATATCCTGCTCTGACTGACTACCTCAGGCCCTGAATGACATGGTCCCTATATGTAACTCCTTTAGGGATCATTCTGGATCATTCTGGACGTCCCTGTGTCTATGGTGTGATTTTTAATACTGGTTTTGCTATTTGGGTCCCATCTCAACAATTAGCTCTTAAATTTATGCTACCTCGATCATTCTCAGCACAGAGAGCAGAATTAGAAGCCATTTCTATGGCTTGCCACAGGTTTGACACACAAGACATTTGTATATACAGTGACAGTGCCTATGTGACCAGATCACTGACAGAGTACTTACCAGTTTGGAATCTAAGGGGAATGGTAGACTCAGCAGGCAAACCATTGTCACATGTTCAAGTCCTTAATAAATTGGTAGATTGGGGAACACAGCACCCATTGCAATCAGCTATTGTTAAAGTTAAGGCACACACAAATTTCACAGATGAACATTCACAAGGTAATGCACATGTGGACATGTTAGCCAAACAGGCAGCTTTAGATGGGGAACCATGGCAATCACATGAGAATGACAGTGAGACACAGGAAGCATGGAGAGAGCATGTTGCATCTAAAGATACAATTGCACATATAGCAAAGATTACAATGTTAGATTCAGAGGTATCTGATTTGAAAACAGAACAAGCTAAAGATCCCAACCTTTTCCCTCTGTTACAGGAACAGCAAACACTCCCAAATGGTTATTCAATTTGTAATGGGTTAATATGTTACTCCAATCCCACTGATCCACAGGCTAAATTGTTTTTTGTGGTTCCAAGTCATTTGCAGGGACCTATAACACAGCAAACACATTCTCTTCTTGGGCATATTGGCCAAAGTGCATTAGAGTACCATTTAAGGCAAAAATTTAATTGGCCAGATTTAGCAGAAACCTGTTTAAAATGTGTACAAGAGTGTTTAATTTGTGCTCAAATTAATCCACGGCCTAAAGGTCAGAGACCCATTCTCCAGAGAATACCAGTAGCAGATGGCCCCTGGAAAGCTATCCAAATTGATTTTATAGGCCCACTTCCACTATCAAAGGGGGGGCTCAGGTATGCCCTAGTAATTGTAGATATTTTTTCAAAATGGGTTGAGGCTATTCCACTTCGTTGTGATACTGCACAGGCTACTGCCAGAGCACTGTGGGAACATGTTTTCTCAAGATGGGGGTTTCCAACACTCATTGAATCAGACAGGGGTACACATTTTACAGGTCAGGTAATGCAAAATCTCTGTGCCCTACTGGGAATAAAGACCAGATTTCATGTACCATATCATCCACAATCCTCTGGTATAGTTGAGCGCATGAATCACACATTAAAATCAAAATTGTCCAAAATGCTTTCCCAGTATGGTAAATCATGGGTCACACATCTTCCAGCAGTTCTAATGGCTATTAGAGCTACACCATCAAATGCTATCAAGTGTTCTCCCTATGAGCTCATGACAGGGAGAAAGATGGCATTAGTCCACCCAGGTGAACCACAATTGTCTACCCCCTTGAGAGAATCTGTGTCTAGAGATCAATATCTCTCCCAAATTAAGGAGCAGTTGAGCTCACTGCTAATTTTTTCTGCCTCTAATATGACCCCAACAGATTGTAAATTTTCATCTACTCCTCAAACACCACTGTGGGAAGGGGGGATTGATCATGATTAAAATTTTCACAAAAATTCTCCCTGGGATGCAAACTGGGAAGGACCTTATAGAATTTTGGACAAATTGGGTAATACTGCGATTAAAATAGAAAGATCAACCCCTGGGAAAACCAGAAGGCAGCCTGGTTACAAATGGGTCCATTTTGACCAATGTAAAGTGTATAGAGGGACAGTTGACCCAGATGTAGATATTTCTGCTAAGAACTGATATTCTCTTAATCTTTTTGACAGATTTCATTATGTGGAACCCGAGAGGAATGATCGTCACCAATCTATTTGTATTTGTGTGGGTGTTATTGCAAAAGCTTCCAATCTGTGACTGTAATGAACTTTCAATCACCAACCTCACAAGGAGTCGTAGATGGAGCTCAAGCAACATCATCAGAGGATGGACAAGCTTATGGAGTTCTCAAGACCTTAACAAAGATTGTTTGGGAAAATTGACTTTTAATGCGGGTGGGAGGATTGAAATATTTGCTGAAAAACATCAAGACAATTTAATTGGTGTTTGGAGGGTCAATCAGGGTAATAAAGTTGAATGGGAATGTAAGTGGGTGGCTTGGGGAAAATGGACTGTAGGTTTGGTGGGAGAAGGTATTTCTGTGTCTACAACATTTGCAAATCCCATTCACACTATAAATGGTGATAACTATAATATAACCAAGGTTACATTTGAACAACAAATTGGGGAAGGGAGTAATTGGAGAGTTACAGCTTCCAACTTTGGTGGAGGGATTGAAGTATACTTAAAAATAGATCAAAAAATGGAAACAACTACTTTTGCACCTTTGATCTATTCTACTTTAATCACTACACCAAAGATGAAACATTATGACAATACTCCAATGTGTGAGGGGAAAAGGGTTGTTTCTAGTGGTCCATTTCAAATAAGTACAATCAAGCCAACTCCAGTATTGAGGGATGCCACATTTAAATTTATCACGTGGAAGATTAAAATAATAGATTGGCTAGTTTCCACAAATTAAATTTTTTTTTTCCAGAATTACTGCCACTATGGAAAAAGCATTAGTTAAGTGGGCAGAAGGTACTAGGAGAAGGACTAGGAAGGATATTGTGGATACAGTTTTGGGAGGTGTGGCAACAGTGTTAGGGGTGGTAAATTCCATTGACATATCCAGCTTAACAACAACCTTACAGTCTCAGGGCATGTTAAATGCAAAAGGGATTCATACGCAACAAATGATAAACACCCTGGTAGAGACACTGACACAGACAGTCATTCAGGTTCAGGGTCCTGACATTCAACATACAGAGGAAATACTGATAGAAGTAATTAGTAGGTTAAGGGAAGTATCCTGGGATTTTGTGTGTATTTCAATGCAAACAGAATTATCAACTGACTTTAAATTTATAGCATAGGCTATGGAAAATAACCATACACCTTTGGTAGGGTGGGAGCAGTCTGTTGTTAACAGTTTTGCATCAGAAAACAAAGAATTATGGTTAAACAGTTGTTTGGGCTGCAGGGAAAATATATGCAGGGCTACTTCACTTGTGCCCACTAGTGGTACCTATCAGAATGTTTATCATTTGTTTTCACTAGGAACACCTGTCACAGAATCTCATTATTTACATAATGAGTTAGAGTTCCCAAATTTTATATGGAATGGTTCCCATATGGAACAGGTAGACATGTCTGGCTGCATAAGGTTTCATTCTAAAGCGTTATGTCTACCCAATCAGGCAAGAATAATTTTTGATTCCTGCTGGCATAATTACTCATATTGCAATGGTTTTGTGGAGAAAGTTAATCCCTAAGATATGATTTTTCCATTAGGACAAGGAAAGGTGTGTTTTGTTGCGTTGAAGCCTAAAGATGAAGTGCATGTATGGTTTGACAGGTGCAATTCAAGGTAACAAATCACACCAGGGATTTAATGTATTACTGGGTACCCTGTGAGGATAAGTTCACTACACTTTAACTTCACTGCCCCACAATTACTCACATATAATGCTACCTTGGGGGCTCCACTCATAACCCCAATATTAGTAGATGATGCACCTTGGCAAAAATGAGTAACCTTATTGCAAAAAGATTCTGTGTTACTGGAACATCTTAAAAATTTTGGGGAACGTGTTCATGTAAATTTCTACCATAAGGAACAAGAACTACAAAGGATTGAACATACTTTTACAGAGATGTCAAGTGCTACCTGGTGGCAGAAATTAGCAAATTCCTTTTCGAAACAGTCATCATGGGGTTCTGCATTGGGAAATCTGTTCATACATCCATTTATAATCATATTATTTATTTCTATATTATGTATAATTATTCAAATTTGTATGTGTTGTTATTTAAAATCATTAATTGCATGTGTATATCACTTATATTATGGTATGCGAATGGAAGCGTCTTTAGTACACTAATATAGCCATCGCACATAGGTGGGGTTAGGAATCTTCCATCAGATTCACTCATATAAAACAACCATTGGAATGGAAGGTATGGTTAGTAACCTCCTTTGCCAAAAGGGGGAGTGTAATAATGGCATTATCTGAATTCAGATATGGTCTGGAAGGGGTATATATATCATGGCATAATACTGTAAGAGCTGTGTAATCAGGAAGGGGTTAACTCCTCATTCAGATACTGGGTCACTTTGGAATGTAGAAAGATCACATTACCAGGCCCCATCTGATAAGGATGACCAGCTGCTTTAAGTAAAGAGCTATATAGAGACCCTATTGTAAGGCCAAATGCTCTTCCCTCCCCCGAACGCATGGCAAGGCTGAAACCAAATACCTGGACATTACAAAAAGGGGCTTGCATATGAGTGACATCATCATTGTGGGAGGGATTAATACTTACATAAGACCCTATACAAATAACTTGCTTTCTCTCTTTTCTTTGGGATGCTGATCAGTCAACCTCACGTGAGTACTGCTTACTAGACATCTACTACAACACATACTCTCACATTAGGATGGGCGACTGTATTAGCGTAATATTGATGTTTAATTTAGTGCTGTGTATTTATAAGTGATCTGCATATGTGTAACTATATTTAATCTGCATATTGTAATAATGTTTAATTAGCCTCATTGTAATAAAAGTTATTGTATTGCTGAAGTAAGACTTTGCAAGTTATTTCCTTGCAGGTAGTTTAATTAAGATAGTGATTGTATTATTTTAAAGTGGGTATAATAATTCATAAGGGATTATTATTAGAAATATATTAGCATTTCACTAAAGGGTGTAGCAAACAGACACTAAGAAATTAACAGCTAGATTTAGAGTTCTACGGCCAAAGGGGTGCGTTAGCTACGCTGGCTTTTTTTCTCCAGCACCTTTTAAATACCGCTGGTATTTAGAGTTCACAGAAGGGCTGCGTTAGGCTCCAAAAAGGGAGCGTAGAGCATATTTACCGCCACTGCAACTCTAAATTCCAGCGGTGCTTACGGACGCGGCCAGCTTCAAAAACGTGCTCGTGCACGATTCCCCCATAGGAAACAATGGGGCTGTTTGAGCTGAAAAAAAAACCTAACACCTGCAAAAAAGCAGCGTTCAGCTCCTAACGCAGCTACATTGTTTCCTATGGGGAACACTTCCTATGTCTGCACCTAACACCCTAACATGAACCCCGAGTCTAAACACCCCTAACCTTATACTTATTAACCCCTAATCTGCCACCCCCGCTATCGCTGACCCCTGCATATTATTATTAACCCCTAATCTGCAGCTCCGTACACCGTCGCAACCTACATTATCCCTATGTACCCCTAATCTGCTGCCCCTAACACCACCGACCCCTATATTATATTTATTAACCCCTAATCTGCCGCCCCCAATGTCGCCTCCACCTACCTACACTTATTAACCCCTAATCTGCCGACCAGATCTCGCCGCTACTATAATAAATGTATTAACCCCAATCCGCCTCACTCCCCCCTCAATAACCCTATAATAAATAGTATTAACCCCTAATCTGCCCTCCCTAACATCGCCGACACCTAACTTCAAGTATTAACCCCTAATCTGCCGACCGGAGCTCACCGCTACTCTAATAAATTTTTTAACCCCTAAAGCTAATTCTAACCCTAACCCTAACACCCCCCTAAGTTAAATATAATTTTATTCTAACGAAATAAATTAACTCTTATTAAATAAATTAATCCTATTTAAAGCTAAATACTTACCTGTAAAATAAACCCTAATATAGCTACAATATAAATTATAATTATATTGTAGCTATTTTAGGATTAATATTTATTTTACAGGCAACTTTGTATTTATTTTAACCAGGTACAATAGCTATTAAATAGTTAATAACTATTTAATAGTTACCTAGTTAAAATAATTACAAATTACCTGTAAAATAAATCCTAACCTAAGTTACAATTAAACCTAACACTACACTATCAATAAATAAATTAAATAAAATACCTACAATTATCTACAATTAAACCTAACACTACACTATCAATAAATTAATTAAATACAATACCTAAAAATAAATACATTTAAATAAACTAACTAAAGTACAAAAAATAAAAAAGAACTAAGTTACAAAAAATAAAAAAATATTTACAAACATTAGAAAAATATTACAACAATTTTAAACTAATTACACCTACTCTAAGCCCCCTAATAAAATAACAAAGACCCCCAAAATAAAAAAATGCCCTACCCTATTCTAAATTAAAAAAGTTCAAAGTTCTTTTACCTTACCAGCCCTGAAAAGGGCCATTTGCGGGGCATGCCCCAAATAATTCAGCTCTTTTGCCTGTAAAAAAAAAATACAATACCCCCCCCAACATTACAACCCACCACCCACATATCCCTAATCTAACCCAAACCCCCCTTAAATAAACCTAACACTAAGCCCCTGAAGATCTTCCTACCTTATCTTCACCATGCCAGGTTCACCGATCCGTCCACCGAAGTCTTGATCCAAGCCTCCGAAATCTTGATCCAAGCCCAAGCGGGGGCTGAAGAGTGACGTCCATCCTCCGGCTGAAGTCTTGATCCAAGCGGGCAGAAGAGGACATCCGGACCGGCAAACATCTTCATCCAAGCCGCATCTTCTATGTTCTTCAATCCGATGATGACCGGCTGATCTTCAAGACCTCCAGCGCGGATCCATCCATCTTCACCGACGACTTCCCGACGAATGACGGTTCCTTTAAGGGACGTCATCCAAGATGGCGTCCCTCGAATTCCGATTGGCTGATAGGATTCTATCAGCCAATCGGAATTAAGGTAGGAAAATTCTGATTGGCTGATGGAATCAGCCAATCAGATTCAAGTTCAATCCGATTGGCTGATCCAATCAGCCAATCAGATTGAGATTGCATTCTATTGGCTGTTCCGATCAGCCAATAGAATGCAAGCTCAATCTGATTGGCTAATTGGATCAGCCAATTGGATTGAACTTGAATCTGATTGGCTGATTCCATCAGTCAATCAGAATTTTCCTACCTTAATTCCGATTGGCTAATAGAATCCTATCAGCCAATCGGAATTCGACGGACGCCATCTTGGATGACGTCATTTAAAGGAACCGTCATTCGGCGAGTAGGCGTCGGTAGAAGAGGATGGATCCGCGTCGGCTGGAAGATGATGGCTCCGGAAGTAAGAAGATTGAAGATGCCGCTTCATAGAAGACTTCATCCCGATGATGGACTTCTTCAGCGCCCGCTTGGATCAAGAATTCAGCCCGATGATGGATTTCTTCAGCCACCGCTTGGATCCAGACTTCAGGCGGAGGATGGACGTCACTCTTCAGCCCCCCCTTGGATGAAGATTTCGGAGGGTCTTCTGGACAGATCAGGACCCGGTGTGGTGAAGACAAGGTAGGGAGATCTTCAGGGGCTTAGTGTTAGGTTTATTTAAGGGGGGTTTGGGTTAGATTAGGGGTATGTGGGTGGTGGGTTGTAATGTTGGGGGGGGGTATTGTATGTTTTTTTTTACAGGCAAAAGAGCTGAATTCTTTGGGGCATGCCCCCGCAAAGGGCCCTTTTCAGTGCTGGTAAGGTAAAAGAGCTTTGAACATTTTTAATTTAGAATAGGGTAGGGGATTTTTTTTATTTTGGGGGTCTTTGTTATTTTATTAGGGGGCTTAGAGTAGGTGTAATTAGTTTAAAATTGTTGTAATATTTTTCTAATGTTTGTAAATATTTTTTTATTTTTTGTAACTTAGTTCTTTTTTATTTTTTGTACTTTAGTTAGTTTATTTAATTGTATTTATTTGTAGGTATTGTATTTAAATAATTTATTGATAGTGTAGTGTTAGGTTTAATTGTAGATAATTGTAGGTATTTTATTTAATTTATTTATTGATAGTGTAGTGTTAAGTTTAATTGTAACTTAGGTTAGGATTTATTTTACAGGTAATTTGTAATTATTTTAACTAGGTAACTATTAAATAGTTATTAACCATTTAATAGCTATTGTACCTGGTTAAAATAAATACAAAGTTGCCTGTAAAATAAATATTAATCCTAAAATAGCTACAATATAATTATAATTTATATTGTAGCTATATTAGGGTTTATTTTACAGGTATTTAGCTTTAAATAGGAATAATTTATTTAATAAGAGTTAATTTATTTCGTTAGAATAAAATTATATTTAACTTAGGGGGGTGTTAGGGTTAGAATTAGCTTTAGGGGTTAAAAAATTTATTAGTAATTAGTAAATTTGTAGGTAGGTGGCGGCGACGTTGGGGGCGGCAGATTAGGGGTTAATAAATATAATATAGGGGTCGGCGGTGTTAGGGGCAGCAGATTAGGGGTTCATAGGGATAACGTAGGTGGCAGCGGTGTGCGGTCGGCAGATTAGGGGTTAAAAAATTTTAATAGAGTGGCGGCGAAGTGGGGGGACCTCGGTTTAGGGGTACATAGGTAGTTTATGGGTGTTAGTGCACTTTAGAGCACAGTAGTTAAGAGCTTTATAAACCGGCGTTAGCCCAGAAAGCTCTTAACTACTGACTTTTTTCTGCGGCTGGAGTTTTGTCGTTAGATTTCTAACGCTCACTTCAGCCACGACTCTAAATACCGGCGTTAGAAAGATCCCATTGAAAAGATAGGCTACGCAAATGGCGTAGGGGGATCTGCGGTATGGAAAAGTCGCGGCTGCAAAGTGAGCGTTAGACCCTTTCCTGACTGACTCCAAATACCAGCGGGCGGTAAAAACCAGCGTTAGGAGTCTCTAACACTGGTTTTGACGGCTACCGCCCAACTCTAAATCTAGGCCATAGAGTCTTAGTTATCATTAATTTATTTCACCTTTCCAAAAAATACTTATTTGGGGGCAATTTCACCATATATGTCCTATACAACCAATTTCAAGATTACAACGCCAACAAAGATCAGATCTTTGTGGGTATAATATATTTTAATGGAAGGGGGTATAGTACCATCAGTAAAGATTTTAAAATTGAGTTCTAGGGGCATATTTATCAAGCGCCGTATGGAGCTTGATGCCCCGTGTTTCAGGCGAGCCTTCAAGCAGCGATCTAAAGACCACTGCTCCATAACCTGCCAGTCTGCTCTAAGGCGGCGGACAGAAATCAACCTGATCGAATATGATCGGGTTGATTGACACCCCCTGCTAACGGAACTGCTGGTGCAATGATAAATACAAAAAATCAGTGAAGAACTGATAGAAGGGTACAAATGTAGCACTCATGAACGTTAAGGAAAATATATAGAAAAATGGACTAAAATATAACTTTTACTAGATATTATTAAAAACTAGGGTTATACATACAATTTAAAAGAATATGTTTGTCTACTACTATAAAGCCCAAAATTGTGTGGACTTCATTTAAGACAAGAAAACCCCTGTTGGGATATTGAATTTGTCTCATATATAAATAACTGACCAATAGTAATGACTACTGTTATGATATAGAGTTGTGTGCCAGAAGTAGGTACTCATAGATTCACCATTAGTAATCACTGGATATGTCAGACATCTATACCCTGTAATTATCATGGGTTGAGACTATATAACTGTCTGAAAGTACCAAGACGTAATATCTGTAATGATTTTCCTATAATACTGAAAGGTACGATGAATAAGTGTGTGTAAAACTTTCCCAAGTTTGGATGTACCACAGCAAGATATCTATTGGTGTGTTTATTTGTATACCATTAGTGAGGAGACAGAAAAGAATATATCTCAACCTTGCCTGAATTAACCAAATAAATACCTAGGTCTGAAAATGCCAGACACCTCTACCTGATAGTAGTCGTTATTAACCGTATATACAAGAGTCTGGAAATACCAGAGCATCTATACCTTTTAATAACCGTAATATCAAATGCATAACAGTCTGGAAATACCAGAACAGATGATCAAAATTAACAAAGGGCAGGAAATATGTCTACGCCTGTACCTGGGATTACCGTGTGATAAAAAGTCTGGAAAGCCACACACCTATACCTTGTAGTTACCGGGGTAGAGATAAAAGGAATGGAATATAACGCCACCTATACCTGA
This sequence comes from Bombina bombina, assembly GCF_027579735.1. Taxonomy (NCBI): domain Eukaryota; kingdom Metazoa; phylum Chordata; class Amphibia; order Anura; family Bombinatoridae; genus Bombina; species Bombina bombina. The sequence continues at coordinate 1,110,462,785 of NC_069502.1, read as the reverse complement.
TATTACCGTATGATTACTAATAAACTCCGGAAATACCGGACACCTATACCTTATAATTACCGTGGTTGTGAGCTAGGTATCTCTTTTAGGGTTACAGGATGATAGCAATATCCGGAAATATCAGACACCTATACCTTATTATTACCGTAAATAATTCAGAACACCTATACCTTGTTATTACCGTAAATGGTGACCAAGTATTCCTGTTCACCAAAGTTAAATGCCTGACCAAACCAGTACCATAGTCTGGAAATACCAGACTCCTTTACCTTATAATTACCGTTATTAACTGCTAGTGAGTAGTTACCGGGTGTCTGGGCCTGTTCGTTATCAAACACATATACCGGCTCTCCAAAGCCTATACCTTAAAATTACCATTTGTAGTAGCAAGGTACTATTTATCAGGCCTAATCTGAGTAAGAAGCCTTACCGGGGTAAGATAAGCCCTCAGAGCTGTCAATACATCATAAAATATTAGGTAGTTATTATTGATTATGTAGTAGACATAACGTTAAAAACAACAAGAAGGGAAGAGAGGGGGATGCCACTGACGCGTTTCGCCAAAGTGGCTGTATCAAAGGGCAATGATAAATGCCAACAGCATATGCTGTCGGCATTTATCGATGAGCAGCGGACATGATCCACAATATTGGATCATATCCACTCGCACCATAATAAATAGGCCCCTAGTGTCAATTTTATATTTATATGTTTATATTTACTCCTACTCAGCATGTGTAAGAATCCACAGAATATACGTATATGCATTTGTGATTGGCTGATGGCTGTCACACGATGCAGTGGGAGTGCATTGAATAAAAAAAAATCTACTACTCATTTGATGTTAAGATCAATTGCTATTGCATTGTCTTTTTATCATGCATGTATTTACTGGTCCTTTAAGACGATGATGAATCATCTGACCTGTGTTCCGATAGATTGTCATACCAGAGGGTAGAGGCATCTGCTACACAAGCAATGCTAGGTTTCAACAAATAACCCTTTGAATAAAAGCCTTTCTTAGGATTCTAATTTTCTATCCATTGGGTCTTTAAAAGCTGTACTATTCTCTGAGAGAATAGTAGCCCATTTTGCAAAAGTAGAAATGGCACCATCGGCCTTGGGAATTGTTTTCCAAAGGTCTACACTAGAGGATGGTATAGAAAACATCCTTTTGAATATTGATGTGGGGTTAAATGGAATACCTGGCTTAGACTACTCCTTGGTGGTAATTTCAGTGATTGCCTCAGGAACAGTTAACACTTCTGGAGTTTTAACTGCCGATATAAAGATCAAATCCATTTGTTTAATAGATTTTTCTTCTGTAGTCTTAGTATCCTGTACCCTTAAGGTGCAAGAGTTCGCAGATGTTCAATTTTAAACATAAATGATGAAGAGCCAGAATCCTGATCTTAAACTGAGTCCTTATCATCTGAAGCAATTTCTCCCTCAGAAGACGAATCTAAGGAGTTAGACTCTGTGTCAGTAAGTAACTTTTTAGCCGCTCTGATCTTAAGAGATTCAGAAGTACTTGGTAAATCAGAAGCAATACATTTCCTTTTATTAGAGTGGTTGTATAACTGAGCTGGAGAAGTAACCCAAGATAATTCACAATAAATACAATAAAACAATTGATCTGATGATCCACCCTCTAAAGGAGAATCAGAAGTGGGGACACTGCCAGAAGGCTCCATTAGTAATGAAACAGACAGTATAGCAGGCAAATTAATACAGCAGACTGTCACAAATAAATATTTTCAGGGACTTAAACATGCAAGACCGAGAAAACCATATAGGAAAAATACTAACAAGCACAATAAAAAGCTCTTGAAAATTAAAGATATTTTATCTCCACTTAAAGTTAAAGTGACAGTCAACACCAGAATTTTAGTCAGTTAAAAAGAAAGATAATCCCTTTATTACCTATTCCCCAGTTTTGCATAACCAGCACTGTTATAGAAATATACTTTTTACCTCTGTGATTACCTTGTTTCTAAGCCTCTGCAAACTGTCCCCTTGTTTCAGTTGTTTTGACAGACTTGCATTTTAGCCAATCAGTGCTCACTCCAGGGTAACTTCCAGTGCATGAGCTCAATGCTATCTAAATGAAGCACATGAACTAATGCCCTCTAGTGGTCAAAATGCATTCAGATTAGAGGCAGTTTTCAAGGTCTAAAAAAAATAGCATATGAACCTCCTAGGTTTAGCTTTCAACTAAGATTACCAAGATAACAAAGCAAAATTGGTGATAAAAGCAAATTGAAAAGTTGTTTAAAATGACATTCCCTATTTTTAAATCATGAAAGTTTTTTTTTGGACTTGACTGTCCCTTTAAGTAGAAAACAATATGCAACATTCACTCAGTTTTGTAAAAAGGAAGAGGTTGGCTCTGTAATGGCATGTAAAACATTTTTAACCCCCGCAGTGCCCACAGTTATAATGGCTTAATCCAAATATAATGAGGGTCACTAGACAATAAGCTGAAGTGTTATCCCTGCTCTGAAAGGAAGAAAATAGACATGTGTGTTTCATTTCGGCCGAATTCGTTTTTCGGCCAAATTTTGCCAAATTCAGAGATTCGGATGCATCCGAATTTCCGAATCAGCACATCCCGAAAAATTCTGAAAATGTATTATTTTATTATAGCAGGATACAAGAACAGACAGGCGACGTTTCAGGATCTTATCCCTTCATCATGCTTTGCCTGACAAATAAACATTGCTCCTTTATATAGATATACATCACTAGGTGGCACTATAGAGCAATAAAGTCTTTCATAAATCATTACTATGTATACATACATGTATTTACAATTAACCCCTAGTATATACAACAAAACTACTAATGAATAAATTAATTTCATGGAAGGCATCTAGATATCTTTGAAATCTATATAAGCAACATTACTTCTATACTCTTATCTCTACTCTTTCTTCAAAATTAAAACGTCTGTTTTCCACATTCAATACTCTTCTCCGCCCACCCCCCCTCCCACCACAACTTTTCTCTCAGCTCAAGATTTTGCCAGCTACTTCAACAACAAAATCGACTCTATCAGAAATGAAATCAGCTTTCAACATACTACCTGTCTCCCACCCCCTCAAAAGCTCACAATCAGCCAAAACCCACATAGCCATATATTTAGCTCTTTTGCCCCTGTTACAGGAAGAAGTTTATGCCCTTATACTATCCTCTCACCTCACTACCTGTCCCCTCAACCCTATCCCCTCACAACTACTCCCCTCCCTCTCTTCTACCCTTACCCCTATACTCACACACATCTTCAACCTCTCCCTCAGCACTGGTATAGTTTCCACATCTCTTAAACATGCATTAGTCACACCTATCCTCAAAAAACCTTCTCTCAATCCAACCTCCCCATCCAACTACTGCCCTATTTCCCTACTTCCTCTTGCCTCAAAGCTTCTTGAAAAGCAAGTATATGCATGTCTATCCCATTTCCTTCCATTAAACTCCATCCTTGATCCACTGCAATCTGGATTTCACCCCCTTCACTCAACAGAGACAGCAATGTTACCAATGACCTACTTACAGCAAAATCCAAAGGCCACTTCTCTCTACTTATCCTCCTTGATCTGTCTGCAGCCTTGATACTGTCAACCAGCCTCTTTTGCTCCATACCCTCTAATCCTTCGGCATCTACGATACAACTCTCTTCCTATCTGTCTAACCGTACCTTTAGTGTACCTGTTACCTCTTTCTGTTGGGGTAATGCAAGGCTCTGTCCTCGGTCCCCTTCTATTCTCAATCTACACATCCTCATTAGGTTCCTTAATAAAGTCCCACTGGTTTTATAATCATTTGTATGCCGACGATACCCACATCTACCTCTCTGCACCAGAACTATCTTCTTCCTTGCTAACCTGTGTCACTAACTGTCTCTCTCATATGTCATCTTGGATGTCCTCTCACTACCTCAAGCTAAATCTCTCCAAAACTGAGCTCCTTATTTTCCACCCTTCTTCCAAAATCTCCATCCCCCATGTCTCTGTTGATAACTCCATCATTACCCAAAACTCACATGCTTGATGTCTTGGGGTCACTCTTGACTCAGATCTTTCTTTCACTCCTCACATTCAGTCCTTGGCTAAAGCCTGCCGCTTTCACCTTAAAAACATTGCTAAAATTAGACATTTCCTTACACAAGACACAACTAAGATTTTAATCCACTCTCTCATCCTTTCCGCCTTGAATACTGCAACTCCATCCTCTCTGGTGTCCCTAGCTCCATAATGAATGCCTCTGCCAGGCTCATCTTCCTTACACATCGCTCTTCATCTGCTGTACCTCTCTGCCAATCCCTTCACTGGCTTCCTCTTGCCTCCAGGATTAAACACAAAATTCACACTCTGACACACAAAGCCCTCAATTGCATTGCTTCCCACTACATCTCAGACCTTGTCTCCAGATACTCTCCCTACCGTCCCCTTCGCTCCGCTCATGATCTCCTACTCTCCTCCTCTCTTGTTACCTCCTCACATTCCCGTTTACAAGATTTCTCCAGAATGGCTCCCATCTTATGGAACTCTCTGCCTCGCTCCACAAGACTCTCTCCTAGTTTTAAAAGCTTCAAGTGTTCTCTGAAGACTTTACTATTCATGGAGGCATACAACCTACACTAACCTTACTATCTCCACTGCTATCCCCTTAAACCCCATAGCACGTAAGCCTATGAGCCCAGCTGTTTGTAGTCCACTTTTATAAGAGCCGACTACAACAGTGCAACTCTCGGCAGAACCCTCTACCCATTTGATCCCTGTAATTGTTTTTTATATACTACCTATGTTAATAGCGCTGTGGAACCTGTTGGTGCTCTACAAATACCTGAAAATAATAAAAAAACGCTGTTCCAAAACATCGCCGACACAAACTAAGCATATTAACCCCTTAACAGCTGTTCCCAAACATTGGCAACACTACCTAAACCTATTAACCCCTAAACCACAGTTCCCCTACATCGCTGACACTACCTAAACCTATTAACCCCTAAACCGCACCCTCCCCATCGCCAACACTATCTAAACCTGTTAATCCCTAAACCATAGCTCCCCAACATCGTCGACACTAACTACACATATTAACCCTTAAAGAGAGCGGTCGATGCACGGAGGCGGAGGACCTCCAAGTCAGATCGATGGATCTCCGCCTGGACCTCCGCAGGGATGAAGAAGATGCCGGTCCCTGGATGGATGAAGATGGAGCCGCCTGGATGAAGATGGACCTCCGCACATAGACCGATCCGCCTCCGCAGAGATGAAGAAGATGCCGGTCCCGCGATGGATGAAGATGGAGCCACCTGGATGAAGATGGAGCCGCAGGGAAGAAGATTGTTCAAGCCGGACTTCAGCAACTGTGAGTACCTAAAGAGGGGTTAGTGTTTTTTTAAAGGTTTTTTTTGGGTGGGTTTTTTTTTTTAGATTAGGGCTATCGGGCAATCTTAAAAGAGCTGAATGCCCTTTTAAGGGCAGTAAAAGAGCTGAATGCCATTTTAAGGGCAGTAAATGAGCTGAATGCCCTTTTGAGGGCAATGCCCATACAAATGCCCTTTTCAGGGCAATGGGTACATTAGTTTTTTTTAGTTAGGTTTTTTATTTTGTGGGTTTGGGGGGTGGGGGTTTGTAATGTTAGGGGGTGTTTGTTTTTATTTTGCAGAAAAAGAGCTGATTTCTTTAGGGCAATGCCCAACAAAAGGCCCTTTTAAGGGCTATTGGTAGTTTATTATAGATTAGGGTTCTTTTATTTTGAAGTGGGTTTTTTTTTAAACGGGGTATTAGAATTAAAATAATTTTAATTATATTGCATAATTCGTTTGTTATTTTGTGTAATGTTTTTTTTTCTTTTTGTTGTCTTTTTTTTTTTTAGAATAGCCTTTTTTATTTTTAATGGGCAGCAAAAGAGCTGAATGCCCTTTTAAGGGCAATGCCCATTAGGGCTGCTGAAAATAATCGATTCAGTGATGCATTGCGATGCAGCAGTTAACGATGCTGCATCGATGCAGTGCAGACCTGAATTGATTCAGGGGTCAGTGACGTCATCGCGCAACGTCACGTGACCCCGCCTCAAGGGGAGGCTATGAAATCACAGAACGTATGCGCAGTCTTCCCAGCTTCCTCTGGGAGTTGTACTTGTAGTCATATACATTATTTTGTGACAGTGTACTGTTAAGGAAAATAAGATCGGGCGTCGGCGGACTACATCTCCCATCACACAATAGACAGTGCGAAGACTTCCTGAGTTGGTGGATTTACTATTTCCTGGTATATACAATATTCACACTGATTTGAGAAGGAACTGTCTCTTTATGGGTGAAGGGGAGAAACGGATGACATGGGCCAGACACTATTAAGTTAATAGAGTCTGGCCCATGTCATCCGTTTCTCCCCTTCATCCATAAAGAGACAGTAGTATTTCTAAGGCTACCATAAGGATCTGCAAACACCTCTGTTTAATTTAAGTGGACGTAGCCTTGCTGGGGCATTTTGGGGCATTTTTATCAGCTTTACCATTTGACTAGGTATAATTAATCTGTAACCTCCAGGGCAATCCAACGCTTTCACTGAAATGGCTTTAGAGGAACAGCTACATTAATGTAATTTACAACAAATGGTTTGGGAGTGTGGATATTTTATGTATGTGCTTGAGGATAATATTAGTGTGATTTAACTGTTTAATACAGATCTTTTCTGTCTGTGCAAACACCCTGAGGTTATCACGTCATATTGAACACTATTGGCCTGTCTGTATGCCAGCATAACAGTCTGTTATGTTTTTATACACAGTGTTAATCGTCAGCTAAGCACTGTATTGCAAAAGATTTGACAACATGCAAGGAGTAATGCATGCAAGTATTACAAGTATTTTAAGAAATAAAAGTACAAAAACAAAATACCCTTTGTAGGCAGATGGGGCATATTACAAATTGGCAGGCATGTGTTCACTGGAGCATCTAAAGGCTTGTTAGCAATTTAATTTATTAGGTGATGTAACACAAACTACACTGGGGCAACCCAGTTGCAGATTGGGATTAATATTTAATTTTGTTAGAAGATAATGTATGTTAGGAAACACCTATAAATGATAGAAAACGGGGATGTGTGTGCATATATATATTATATATATATATATATATATATATATATATTAGTGTGTTGGTGTATATATATATATATATATATATATATATAAATAAAATATGGAATAGAACAAGTTCATGAAAATCATGTGCAGTAATCGTGATGCATCGAGGAATCGAATCGAATCGTTGACAGGATAATCGTAATAAAATCAAATTGTGAGACCAGTGAAGATGCACACCCCTATGCCCATACAAATGTCCTTTTCAGGGCAATGGGTAGATTAGGTTTAACTTTATTTTTATTTTGTGGGTTTGGGGTTTGTATACTGTTAAGGGGTGTTTGTTTTTCAGCAAAAGAGCTGATTTCTTTAGGGCAGTGCCATACAAAAGGCCATTTTAAGGTTTAGGTTTGTTAAGTTTAGGGGTTAATATAGTTTAATTTAGGTTGTTGCGATGTGGGGGGGGGGGGTGCGGTTTAGGGGTTAATAGATTTAGGGGTTAATCGGTTTAGTTAGTGTCGGCGATGTCTGGTAATGGCGGTTTAGGGGTTAATACTTTATTTTGTGATTTAGTTAGTGTTGGCGATGTTTGGGAACGGAGGTTTAGGGGTTAATAGGTTTAGGTAGTGTTGGCGACATGGGGGTGGTGCAGTTTAGGGGTTTATATGTTTAGTTAGTGTCGGTGATGTTGGGGAACGGCACTTTAGGGGTTAATAACTTTAGTGATTTAGTTAGCGTTGGCGATGTGGGGGGGCTGCGGTTTATGGGTTAATAGGTTTAGGTAGTTTTGGCGATGTGGAGGGATGGCACTATAGGGGTTAATAGCTTTATTTAGTGGCGGCGTGGGTGGTGACGGTTTTACATAATTTTGTTTCAGCATTCGCCGGCACATTGGTTACGTTGAATTAAATAGTTTTTTTGGATCCATTCTTTATTCATATGCATTATTCTATAACTTAGTTCAGAATAGAATAATGCATATGAAATAAGAATGGATCTGAAAAAAGGAATGGATCCGAAAAAAGAAACCGATCCGAAAAACAACGGATCCGAAACCGATTTAACGTACCGTAACTAATTTGCCGAAACAATTTTTTTTTTTAAAACTTAACTAAACTAATTTCCCCAAACAAAATTATTTTTTTAACTAATTTAAAATGAAATGAAACAAATCAAATTGTTCAGCGGCGCACATGTCTAGAAGAAAACGAAGCGTTGAACAATGTAAAGTTCAAAGAACAGTGCATCGCTCCCCATGCTTTATGAAATTAGCCAATGGGCTCTGCAAAACAATTTTAACCATTGACAGAAAGCCCCCCAGAGAGCGCTGAATAGCACTAAACCCAGTGGCAGAAAAAACTATTAGAAACAGCCCCACAAATTGTATAAACTGTAGGCAGGCATTAACTCATAGTGACTGTAATAATAAGCTAGCTTGAAGTCCCCTGGCTATGATGAACATTACAAAATGTACCTGCTGATAGCCTGTGGGCTGTGAGAGTGCCAAGAAAAATTATACTTACCTGTCAGGCACCCAGACCACTGCTTACCATCTATAAGAAATACTCAGTTCCAGCTGCAGAAAGTAATGTGCCAGTGGGTAGCTCACCCAGTGGTGAGCACATTACAGCAGAGGATATAAAGCAGAAGTATACAGATAACCCAACAATAGGAGGCTAAGGGACCAGTAACTGCAACACCTGTAGTAGGCTTTAAACAAATTCCTACACCGGGAGTATTTGTATCACTGCCCCATACTCCAATCACCCCACTGACTCTTGACAGCAGTTGTCTAAAGGGAAACAATGGGCCTCAAAGTCGTCTGAGAACCGCTTTCAAGAGAAATGTAGGAGCACTTCCTTTTTTCACCTACCAGCAACTTAGGACTTTAACATTTTTTTCAGACAAGATCATAAATCATCAAAAGTTTAGTGGGGAGTAAACCTTAACAAGTAACATACATGAGACACAGTGAAACATCAGACAAACACTTATTACACATAAATTACACAGACATTTTGTTACTGAAAAGAACATGAGACAAAAACAGGGTTTCCACATACACAGTAATTTTTTTCAAGACACAGCCTGTCATGTCCCATTATAACATTATGTACAGGAAGTCAGGAATTTTCTCTGTGAGAGTTTACTTAACGATTCTAGTCTATCAGTTATTGTCTGAGTAAAAATTATTCTCCATCAGGAAATTAAGTTCTGTGAGTCTGTGAATTATATGCTATAAGCTACAAGCATGAAACTCCAGAGGAAACACTTTGATTTTACTGTTGCTCTTGATTGGTTCACAGTTAATTTACTTCTGTGTGTAACCCCTTTGTTGGGGGTTAAACACAAAGTTACCTAGGGTCATTCATGCATAAATTACATGGAAAAAAATAGAGCATGCCATTTTTGCATTAGAATGTACTATTACCCATAAGAGAGGAATCCAGTGTTTTGCTGTCACTGCTGTCTTTTACGTAACTAGAGATATCTACTGCAGCGTCTTTAGAAAGTTGCCCCACTGGAGAAAAATCCCCATAATCTAAATTTTAAACTAATCTTACGATTTGTAATTGTAACTGAAAACCCAGCTATGTCTTCACAAAACTGTTATTCTTGTAATGAGACCCTTTTTTTTTAGAAGAATGCCCTCAATATAATGAGCATTCACAGTTCACTAAATCTGTTATGTCTATGACCAAAATTACTGTTAACAACTTAGGAGATGTTACTGGACAACAGGTATCTTCCCCTCCTCCAAAAAACAAAATTTTAGCTTACATGATAAATGTATTTCTTTACGGATATGGTGAGTCCACGACGTCGTGAATTACTGTTGGGAATATCACTCATGGCCAGCAGGAGGCGGCAAAGAGCACCCAAGTAAAGCTGTTAAGTATCACTCCCCTTCCCATAAACCCCAGTCATACGACTGAAGGAAAATGGAAAAAAGAAACAACACAAAGGTGTATAGGTGCCGGAGGTTTAGTCAAAATTAACGGTCTTAAATAAAAAGGTGGGGTTGTGGACTCACCATACACGGAAGGAATAAATGTATCAGGTAAGGATACATTTTGTTTTCTTTCCTAAGATAAGTCCACAACGTCATCAATTACTGTTGGGAACCAATACCCAAGCTAGAGGACACAGATGACTAGGGAGGGAGAGCAAGAACCTTTCTCCCAAAAGAAACCTCGGCTGAGGTAAAAATATCAAATTGAAAAGGTATGCAAAGAAGACCAAGTCGCATTTTTGCAAAACTGTTCCTCAGAAGCTTTATCTTTGAAAACTCAAGAAGAAGAGACAGCCCTCGTGGAAAGAGCCATAATTCTCTCCATAGACTGCAGCCCAACAGTCTGAAAAGCAAAATGAATCAAACTTCTCAACCAAAGAAAAAGAAAAGTAGCAGTAACTTTCTGAACTTAACGCAGCCAGAGAAACAAACAAACAGAGCAGGAGACGCAAAAAACCCTAGTCACCAGTAGAAACAAATATTAAAAACACCCACAACATCCAAGCTGTGCACAACATTCCCTATGAGAATAAGGATGAGGACAGAGATAAGAAACAAAAAGTTCTCGATTAATGTTTCTATTCGAAACCACTTAGGATAAAGAACCGCCTTATCCAAAATAAGATAAGGCAAATCACACTGCAATGCCAAGAGTTCTGACACTCTGCGAGCAGAATTAAAGACAAAAAGAAAGAAAACTTTCCAAGATAAAAAGGAAATTTATGCTTACCTGATAAATGTATTTCTTTTACGATATGACGAGTCCACAGATTTCATCCTTACTTGTGGGATATTAACCTCCTGCCAGCAGGAAGTGGCAAAGAGCACCACAGCAGAGCTGTATATATAGTTCCTCCCTTCCCTCCACCTCCAGTCATTCGACCGAAGTTAGGAAGAGAAAGCAAAAGCCAAAGGTGCAGAGGTGACTGAAGTTTAACTAAAATATAACATATACCTGTCTTAAAAATGACAGGGTGGGCCGTGGACTCATCATATAGTAGAAGAAATAAATTTATCAGGTAAGCATAAATTTCCTTTTCTTCTACAAGATATGACGAGTCCACGGATTTCATCCTTACTTGTGGGATACAATACCAAATCTACAGGACACGGATGAAAGGGAGGGACAAGACAGGAACCTAAACGGAAGGCACCACTGCTTGAAGAACCTTCCTCCCGGTCTGTCTCATTCCCTCTTAATAATCTCCGAGATTCTCTTAGGAACCGGAAAAACATCAGTGTAAGCAGGTACCTCTAAGTATTTGTCCATCTTACATAATTTCTCTGGTTGTACCACAATCGAGTCACAGTCATCCAGAGTCGCTAAAACCTCCCGAAGTAACAGGCGGAGGTGTTCAAGCTTAAATCTAAAGGACATGATGTCCGAGTCCGTCTGAGGTAACGCACTTCCCGAATTTTAAAGTTCCCCCTCAGACAGAAGTTCCCTGACCCCCAATTCAGATCCCTGTGAGGGTACATCGGAAATAGCTAACAAAGCATCAGAGGACTCAGCATTCACATTGACCACTGTCCCACGGCGTTTGCCCTGTAACACTGGCAACTTAGATAATACCTCTGTAAGGGTAGTTGACATAACTGCAGCCATATCCTGCAGAGTAAATGAATGAGACCCGGTTGAAGAACTAGGCGTCGCTTGGGTGGGCGTTAAAGGTTGTGGCGCTTGGGGAGAAGTTAGTGGTATACCCTGATTCTCCTCAGACTGAGAATCATCCTTAGACACATTTTCTTTACATACAATTTGTGCTTTACATTGTAAGGCACTCTCAGTACACAACTGGAGGTGGAGGGAAGGGAGGAGCTATATATACAGCTCTGCTGTGGTGCTCTTTGCCACTTCCTGCTGGCAGGAGGGTAATATCCCACAAGTAAGGATGAAATCCGTGGACTCGTCATATCTTGTAGAAGAAAACTTAATATCTATGGAATGCAATGGCTCAAACTGAGCCTACTGCAAAACCCTAATTACCAGGTTAGGGCTCCGAAAGGAGCAAGAGACTTAAACACAGGCCCTTCAGAAAAACTGACTGACAACCCCTTCTCCAGCCTACCAGGAGAAAGGACAAAATCCTAGGGATCCTGACCCTACTTCCAAGAGTAGCCCTTTTATTCACTCCAACAAAGGTATTCACATCATACCTTATGGTGAAAGTTACCAGGAACAGGCTTGTGAGCCTGAAACATGGTCTCAATGACTGATTCAGAAAAACCACGCTTAGACAGAACTAAGCATTCAATCTCCAATCAGAGAGCTTCAGAGAAAACCAAATTGGAATGAAAGAATGGACCCTGAATTAGAATGTCCTTCCTCAGGGACAACCTCCAAGGTGGAAGAGATGACATCTCCACTAGGTCTGCATACCAGATCCTGCGAGATCATACATGAACTATTACAATTACAGATGCTCTCTCCTAATGATATGATCAATGACTCTTGAAAGGAGAGCAAACTGAGGAAACATGGTATGTTAGACTGAAATCCTGATGAACCGCCAGATTATTTATCAGGGCAGCCTGGAGAAAACCTCAGGGAAGAGTGCCTACTCCCCGGAAGAATGTCTGACTGCTCAAGCAGTCTGCTCCCAGTATCCACTCCTAGCTAGGATGTGGATATAAGATAGACAGCAATTGTGAGCGTCTGCCCACTGAACAAACCATGCCACCTCCTTCATAGCTAAAGAACTACAGGTTCCTCCCAGGTGGTTAAAGTAAAACCACTAAGGTGATATTGTCCAATTAGAACTTGATAAATCGGCTAAAGACACTGAGGCCAAGCCATCAGAGCATTGTATATCGCTCTCAACTCCAAGATGGTTATCAAGAAGAGAAGACTCCTCCTGAGTCCATAGTCCCCAGCCCAACAGGCTGGCGTCCGTGGTCACTATTACCCCGGAAGGTCTCCGGAAGCATGTGCCCTGAGGCAGGTGTTTCTGAAAAAACCACCACGGGAGAGAATTTCATGCCGACAGATCTAGATCTATCCAACGAGACAGATCCACATGATCCCTGTTCCACTATCTGAGCATGCATAACAGCAGAACTCTCAAATGGAATCGAGCAAAGGGATGATGTCCAATGAAGCGACTATCAGACCGTTACCTCCAAACATTGAAACACTGAAGGCAAAACATTAGACTGCAAAAAGAGGCAAAAGGAAATAATCCTTGATTTTCTGACCTCTGTCAGAAATATTTTCAGAGATAGGGAAACTATTATGGTCCCTAAGAAAACTACCCCTGTAGCTGGAACAAGGGAACCCTTCTTCAGATTCACTTCCTATCTCGTGGGGAGTCGTATAGGAAGGGTGCCCCAGCAACTCCCCTGAACCTGATCACTATCAGGTTAGCCCCCAGAACTTCATAAAAAATTCTGGGAGCCGTGGCAAGACCAAAGGGAAGAGCCACAAACTAAAAGGGTTTGACAGAAAAGCAAATCTCAGGAACTTCAGGTCTATGGTCATTATAAACTGACCCTCTTGGACCAAAGGAAGAATGGAACCATGGCTTCCATCTTGAATGATGGTACCCTGAGAAAACTTGTTGATACACTCTAGGTCTAGATTAGGATGAAAAGGGCCCCTCTTTTTCAGGAACCAGGAACAGAAATGAATAAAATCCTAGACCCTGTTCTCTTACAAGAACTGGAACTATCACTCCCAGGAAAGAATGGTCTCAAAAGCAATACAAAAATGCCTGTTATCTGGTCCGCAGATAAATATGAGAGATGGAACCTGCCTCTGGGAGGAAGGTTTGAGTTCTATTTAGTAACCCTGAGATACTATGTCCTCATCTAGGACATATCATATCCATGAAAAGAGAAATTCAGCCCCCACTTGGTCCGATCCCGGATTGGGGGCAAACCCTTCATGCTGATTAGAACCAGCTGCAGGTTTCTACTCTAACGTCCTTTAAGTCCATTTTTCTTGTCTAATGGTAGAAAAGACCCTTTTCCACCCGAAATATCAAAAATATTCCTGTTAGAATAGAACCAAACAAGGTCTTACCCTTGTAAGAAAACACCAGAAGCTTGGACTCAGAAGAAAAATCTGCTGACCAAGATTATAGCCACAACGCTATATCTTGGCTCCCGGCTTAATGACTTGTATGGTAGCATCAGAAATAAAAGAATTGGCTTAAGAGCCTTAATTCTGATCCGGTTACCCTCCAAAGGAGTCTCTACCAAAAATGATTCTGACAAGGTGTCGCATCAATAAAATGCCGCACTTGAACAGTGGCAAAACAACTTCCATATAAGCCCTCAGCTTAGATCATTGATCCTTAAAAGAGCTGCTATCCTCTATAGGGAAATAAGTTCTCTTAGCCAGAGTAGAAATGGTCTACTTTAGGCATTGTGCGCCATGTTATTTAATGGAGACAGCAACAGAAAACATCTTTATTAAAAAAAGGAGAAGGGGAAAATGAATCCCTGACTTCTCTCATTCCTGTGAAACACTTCCACAGAGGAAGGAACATCAGGCAACTATTAAGTTGACTAAATTTCTTAGGGTTGACAACGACAGGCGAATCAAAGTAGTCCACAGTAGGATAGGAACTGCAAGGCACTGCATGTGACGCCATTAAGGCTTGGGAAGTTTGAGGAGAAAGCTGTGGCATTGCATCAACAGCATCATCCTGGGAGACATTTGGGCTCAAAGGCAATGCTCTCTCTATACATTCAAGAGATCTAGCGAAGGAAAAAATACAGAATAGCATAATTGAAATAAAAATTTTAAATAAAAATTGCCTCAAAGAAATCTAAAAGTGTCCCTTTAAACCCACTGGGCTATATGTCTGTTAGTCACCATGAAATACAGACACATAGACTTAAAAATAGACTTTACAAAAATAAACTGAGATAAAAATTTATAATAATACAGGTATACCTCACTTTACAGCGCTTCACTTTACAGCGATTCGCCAATACAGCGCTTTGTGGAGCTGAAGTTCAACCTCCAAGGATTTTGAAACAGTGCTGTAAATCATTGTGAGTGACTGCAGTGCAATCTGTGTCTCAGTGCTATAGTCAGGCAAATTTTACTACAGTAATTGTCACTATTTTACAGTATTTATTGAATACTAATTGAATACTTGCTGTGCTAGTGTTAAACTAAATGTAGCACTATTGCACCCCTAATACGGTATATGTTAGTTCAAACATGTTTTTAAGATTTTAAACACTGAAAAGAAAGCTAAAACTGCCTTGTTTCGCTTTACAGCGAGGCTCCGGTCCCTAACCCACTGTATGAGCGGGGTATACCTGTACTTTCATTAGAAATTACTGTCCCTTTAAGAACAGCAGTCCGGTCTGAAAAAAAATCTAGTTACGCAAGCTAGCGCAACAAATATGACCGCGATCCTTAGCCTGACTGAGAAGACTTAAACTTACTTTCTTTGAAACAATATATCAAATAACAGCAAAGAGCTCTGTAGCCATTAAAAAAGATCTCAACTTTAAAGTGACATAATACTCATATGCTAAATCACTTGAAACTGATGCAATATAACTGTAAAAAGCTGACAGGAAAATATCACCTGAGCATCTCTATGTAAAAAAGGAAGATATTTTACCTCAAAATGTCCTTAGCTCAGCAGAGTAAGTGCTGTGTAAAAAGTTATACTTCAGCTGCTGCTTAGCTGCAGGTAAAAAAAATAAAAATAAACAAATGAACTGCAGCCAATCAGCATCAGCAGTGCTGAGGTCATGAACTCTTTTACTGTGATCTCATGAGATTTCACTTAACTCTCATGAGATTTCATTGTAAACTTCTTTAAACTGAATAGGCAAATATTATGAGTGTGCACAAAGCTCACTCCTTTAGCTGTCCCGGGACAGGCAAACTGATTTGCTGCTTAAAGTCCTTTGCAATGGGGTTTGAATACTTATTACATTTTGAGGTAAAATATCTTTCTTTTTTACATAGAGATGTTCAGGTGATATTTTCTAGTCAGCTTTTTACAGCTATGCTGCATCACTTTCAAGTGTTTTAACATTTGGGTATCATGGCCCTTTAATTTCCCCTATATAATAAGGGGATATCATTGCTCCATATTATGTGAATAGGCAATTTACTTTAAGGCTAGAACCGAAGTTAAAACCCGACCAAGAGGGAGGTACCTGATCTCAAAGCAGCAACCAGAAGATGTGGGCGTCGAGCAGACACCACTCCGCTAGAGAAAGGAAGTGGAAGGCGGGTCACAAAGTTGCAGACAAGAAACACAAGCGCGCGTTTCTGATGCTAAGCTCCCCGCCATCTTAATGGTGGATAAAACAGCAACTGAATAGGCAGTTTAACACAAAAAACAAGACCTCCTAGTCTATGAAATTAATCACCATTTTGGTAATATCACTTGATCACAAATTAAGACCCGACATACTTTTCTAGTTGCTTTCTTGCCTTGCAACTCCCTTTTAAAGTTTAAACACATAAATCACCCTCCATTAAGAACATTTGTTACCGTGTACTGAGAGAAACGCAGAACTTCCTTACTAGCTGCTGGTAGAGCTCTGGGGATTTATATACCTATGCCAATGATAAAAACCAGAATAGAGCATAAAATACAAACAGCCCACAAAAATGAAAGGTGATAATACTTAATAAGCCAATAAAAAGTAAAACCCCTAAGTCTCCAGTTATAGCAGAAGTGCCTGCTCCCTGCCTGTAAGTATCCTTCTAAAGGATATATATGTCCAAGATAATTTTGCAGTTCAACCTGAATAAGTGCACAGTCTCCCATACCTAGAAGACAAAAAGCCACTTACCTGTACTCTGGCCGTCCGGCAGGAGGACAGCTTACAAGGTATGAGAGGACACATACTCCTCACAGAGAGCTGAAGAAAAAGGAAAGAACAGAGTAAACCTACTCTGGCTTTCTATACCATGGGCAGCAATTATGTTAGGAAAATGCAGCAAGGCTCACCTTACAAGTTTCTAACTGCTTTAAAGCCACCACTACCCTAATGAAAAGATTAACGTGTACTACGGCTAGACCCAAAAATCTTGCTTGTAGCATCGAAATCCAATTTTCTTCAGACACCAAATCTTTACCTCCTCCATTGACAGAGGCAGAGAGAATGACTGGGGTTTATGGGAAGGGGAGTGATACTTAACAGCTTTGCTGTGGTGCTCTTTGCCTCCTCCTGCTGCCCAGGAATTATATTCCCAACAGTAATTGATGACGTTGTGGACTCACTATATCTTAGGAAAGAAAGAAATGTGAAAATTGTAACATGGAAATACGCATCTTTTAAATATATTTTGCTAAAACCATCATAAAATAATTTAGGACACATTCTGTTAAAGGGACATTGTGGCACAAAAATGACATGCTCTAATTAGTTCAAGAATATAATTTTAGCACTATCAACAAGTCTATGTGTGTAACCCCTGCAAAGAGAACTGTTGCCCCCTAGTGGTATTTTTACTATGTTTTTAACCCATTTGCAAGGGTTAAACACAGTCTTGCAGAGCTGGTAGTGATAAAATTGCATGCTCTAACAAATTATCATGTCATTTTTACATACAATTTCTCTTTATTTTGAGATGAAAATGTATAAATACAATTTAGCCTAATAGTTCTTTGATATAACAACTGATGAAATAAGCATGGAGTTAGAAGGGGAGAAGTATTAAGGAGAAATTGTAGACTCCAAAACCATGTGTAATATGAAAATCCCTTTATTTACACGTTAGTAGAATAACCAATTATATCAATAGAAAAAGTGATCAGATAATCGTGACAAGGCATTAAAAGGCTATGCAACTGTGATTATTTAGTAAAATAAATAAATAAACCAATCATAAAATACAGATGGTGTTATATACAGCAAACAATTATAAAACATAAGTTCTACTGTCATATGATTTTGCAGCAAAACTCCTCTACTGAGCATGGGCAAGAAACTGACTGGAGCTACTACCAGTGTCTCTTAGCAGCCACTTAAAGGGAAAGCTTCTCCTTTATCTTCCTGAAAAAAGGTAAAATCATTTTACAATGATGAATAATACCCATTGCAATGATTTCTATTAGGTATAACCTACTGCTTAGTGCTTTTTATTACAGTAATGAAATAAACTGTTTTATATCTCTTTAAATGTAAATCTAGCTATTTGCTTTTGGAACACTTTTATTTGTAATTATCTTTTATCTTTGTCAATAGCTTTTGGCATAGTTGAATTTATCTGCCATCTGCATGATGACAGATAACAGGTCGTAAACTAATGATGCATGCAGTTTTGATTTATCTAAACTTTATCTAAAATGCAGTAGTGGCAAAAATAAAATATTTCTAACAATGGGAAAAGGGAATATGTGAATAAATCAGATAGCACAAAAAAACATTTTGCAATTGTGTTGGATTATTGTTATAAAACAATAATATGTAAACATTTGTCTACAACATTAAATTATGTTTATTTAAAAACAAACATAAAGATAGAAAAATTGAAGAAGCAAAAAAAATGACGCAATATATAAATGATAATCTGAAATTACTTTGGGTAGATTCTTTATCCCCCAAGAAAAAAAAAAAAAAAAGCTATCCAAGTTAAAGAGGCAGTAAATAATGTGTAATTACAAGACATTTTTGTTGTGTTGCTATAGAATAACATAAAAGCCAAGCATAAATGTTTTTAAAAGAAATTAAACTTCCTTTTACTGCAATTGTTTTTTTAATAGATAAACTCCGCCCAGCATTTGCCTTATTTGGAGAAGCCAATATGGGCTTTAGTCTGCAGACAACAAGGCTAACCAATATCATGAAATTTGCATAAAGCACACTGTTTTTCAGTTGTTATCAGCTAAAGGCAATTATGTAGCAGGGATAGCCTTGAAATGTCACCACTGTGCATTTTAAGTACTGAGCATTAGAAAATCCTATTTTTCAGAGCTAAATTACATGAAAAGGGGCAAAATAAAGAATGAAAGCACATTGCAAATATTTTTCATTTCTCATAACTAAATATTTTATATAACAATTTGAAGGTGTCCCTTTAAAAAATAAAATACAGAGAGAGTGCTATTTATGGGGAACAAAATACTTTAAAAGTGCTTGCCAACAATCACCCAATAGAGGTCAAGGTATTCTATAACAAAGACCAGTAGATTAGAAAATCTGACAAGATATTGAAAAGTATGCATCTTCCTCAACTGAAATAGGCAACATAAGTCAGAACTAAACAGCTCCTTTCCATAAAATCAAACTGAGGAAGGTTTGGGAGTTTCTTGAGCAGTAAATGGCAAAAGCAATGTGTCTAAAGGTGTTACAGCTCTCAAAATACCATACATGCTCCAAACCCTATCTAGATATGCTGTCATAGAAAGAACAGTGTAAAATTATATATTTTTTTAAATTGTACACTTTGAGGCCTATTTATCATATGTCTGTCGGACCTGGTCCGACAGACATCGCTGAATGCGGAGAGCAATACGCTCTCCATATTTAGCATTGCACCAGCAGCTCTTGTAAGCTGCTGGTGCAACGCCGCCCCCTGCAGACTCGCAGCCAATTGGCCGCCAGCAGGGGGTGTCAATCAACCCGATCGTACTCGATCGGGTTGAATTCCGGCAATTCCTGTCCGCCTCATCAGAGCAGGCGGACAGGGTTTCTGACGGGGTCTCAAGCTCAATTCGGAGCTTGATAGATAGGCCCCTCTATCTGAAACACAAATTTTGATTC